>NC_139251.1:63936105-64103605 GCF_977018435.1 Lepisma saccharinum | reverse complement strand
TAAACAAAGAATCTGAATCCTGAAGTTTCAAAAATATTTTTTATTTGGTTGATTTCACATGGAATGACACAGTAGCGAGTAGTGAAGAGTAGCACCTCTAGAGAAACTACATTTTCAGGAGTAACTGTAGCCATAGCGAAGCTACAGGGTGTCCGAATTGAAACGCCCTAATTTCAAATACTTATATTAAACCTAATATACAGGCAAGAACAGTGTGGTAGGTGGTATATGGTAGCTTATCTGTGGAAATTTTAAATAGATAATGAATAGCAAGGATTTGTTTATTTTGTATCGTTCCAGAGGGTAGAAAGTGAAAATGACAACCAATGCTGAAAAAGAGCAAACTGTGCGGTGGTACACAGAATTGGGGTGCATAAAACTTAAGACGCTTGTGAAGCACATCGTGGACTGGATTTTGGGAGAGCAATCTCACGTGACGCCGTACGAACGGATTCCTTGGGACTTCGTGCAAATGCATCTGGAATGCGCTGAACGTTTTTCTCTGATGGTGATCGGCCACCACCATGCCTCTTAGCGACAGATCCTGTCTCTAGAAACGCTGCTTTCCACGCCTTGATTCTGTTGGCATCGGGAGGGTCTCTGTGATACTCTGCACGAAACCGTCGTTGAACTGCGATAATGGATCCCAATTCTGCGTACGACCACATATTTTGCGCCTTTTCAGCATTGGTTGTCATTTTCACTTTTCACCTCCTGGAATGATACAAAATAAACGAATCCTTACTATTCATTACCTATTTGAAATTTCCATTCCTAAGCTACCATATACCACCTACCACACTGCTCTTTCCTGTATATTAGGTTTAATATAAGTATTTGAAATTAGGGCGTTTCAATTCGGACACCCTGTACTTTTAAAATGTAGCTTTTCTGACTCTTACTTTCGTTGTGGATTTATTGTTAGTTTAGATGCCTTGGGAGCAACGCCCCCTCCTGCTTACCTACGTAGAATGAGAGTGTTGGTTCACTTACCTACATGGCACTCACACGTGGCCGCAATAAAAACTTCGCAGAATGGAGCATAATAAGCCACAGACCTGCACAATGCGATTTCCGTCAGCCTTCAGAAGCCATTAATGAACCTGAGAGGAAGAGCACGCGCGGTGAAAGAAGGGGTTAAACGCCACAAAAAAGGAGGAGCTTAATTGTCTGTTTCTGCACATATTTTGCTTCGTTAATTGCCTCCTCTCTTCTGGCCGTCGGCGGTTGTATCTTCGCTGGTGGGGGAGGGCTATAAATAACTCAGTAGAGGCGAGCAGCTTCAGCGTCTGTGGGTCGAAGTCATTAACCGACGGTTTAATGACGGAGCGATAGGTCACTGTAGTCATGAACGGGGTTTGCAGTATCTTCCAGCCAATGGCCATGCCCTCGGATAGTCCGCGGAGTTCTGGCAACTTCGCTTTACAGATGAATGTTTCCGTTTAGAGCTTAAGGCTTGGCTGTACATTAGACCGACGCCAACTAATCTGTTTTAGAACTTTTATCTCCTTTCGAAACACCGCTATGATATTCGAAAACCTGTAAAATTGCATACGCTTAGAATTCCTTGTAGACCATTTGTTTCTCAAACTATGGGACGCGACCCACTGCTGGGTCCCGAGGGGGCGTTTGGTGGGCCGCGAAGTCGGGCTCGAAAATTTATTTACAGTGTGTTAAATAGACTTACTGAGGGATGATGTAAATACAATTATGAATAATGCTAAAATATTTTTAAAATAGATATGTTTGGAAGTTAGCAAAGAGAAAACTAAATATGCATATGCTTACAGGCCGAAACCAAGCGTTAGGTAATAATCAAAATCTAATTATTGATAACAACTCGTTTGAACCAGTTTCCAAATTCAAGTACTTAGGAGTAATATTAACAAATTAAAATAATATTAAAGAGGAAATAAAAATCAGGCTTAATTCAGGAAATGCATGTTACTTCTCTCTTCATAAACTTTTGTCTTCTCGTTTAATATCTAAGAAACTAAAAGTTAAAATATACAAAACAGTAATTTTGCCTGTAGTATTATATGGATGTGAAACTCGATCCCTTACATTGAAAGAGGAACATAAATTGAGAGTATTTGAAAATAAGATCCTTAGGAAAATATTTGGACCTAAAAGGGATGAGGAGACAGGTGAGTGGAACTACATAATTTGTATTAATGTCCAGATATTATTAGCATAATTAAATCAAGAAGACTTAGGTGGGCAGGCCATGTGGCACGAATAGGAGAGGAAAGAAGAGTTTACAGGATTCTTGTTGGGAAAACTGATGGTAAGAGACCTGTAGGAAGGCCAAGACGAGGATGGAGGGACAACGTTGAGATGGACCTAAAAGAAATCGGTATGAATGGAAAAGAGTATATAGAACTTGCTCAGGATAGCCATGAACCTTGGGGTATAAGAAGGCTATAGAGTTAGTCTTAGAAACCTATTATATTTTAATTACTAAGATATGTTGTTTTAGCAATTTAATTTCAACCCATGTTGTACGTAGTCTAAACTCTACATTTCTGTTATTCATCGGGAGGGATTGGCTGCTAAAGTTATGCCGAGTGGTTTGAACCTTGAGGTTAAAATCGTAAATTTTATAAAAGCTCGTCCGTTAAATTGAAGACTTTGTTCTGTGCAGTGAGTTGAAATGATCAGTGAACATAAGCACCTTCTGCTTCTGAGATTTGATGTGCACAGAGATTACTATTTAAGTTAACCACCATTGAACCCAACATACCCAATCTTGTGCGGAAAAGGCAGCCCCAATCGTCACGTTAGTTCGGCGAATAAAATAGAAATTATTTTCAATTTCAGCATGTGTGTTTAGTTAGATGTTAGACTATAGTAAATTAGTACTTTAAATTACGTATTTAGTTTTCTAGAGTGAAGTATGTGTAATTTGTTTAAGCAAACGTACTAGAGGGCTTCTTAAAGTACTCGATGTTAGCAAAAATATGATTATATACTGGTTGCACATCCATACAAGTAATTCTGCCGGCGCATATGCTTGTGTGTCCCATGAAGTATAATTTCCTTCAAGATGGGTCCTGGAGTGAATAAGGTTGAGAACCACTGTTCTAAACCATTCACATATATCTTTGTGTTGTTTGTTTGTGTAGGCACATAGCCATTAGAAGGCCGCAGGAAGAGCATTTCGCTCGAGCACCAAATATTTTGCACGGACGACTCTAGATAGAGTACCAAAGTGAGAGCTTCTTCGCTCGATCGAATAACGCTCGAACAGGCAAAACGAGCGGTATACACTCGAAGCCCAGTCATACACGTACAACAGTAGCGTATACTGGGTTAAGAACCTGGTCTATCGCACCATATCATAGTGTTCGAATGGACAAAAATTTGCTGGTGGGGGTGTTTTTGTTTCTTTAACTCGTTTGGGGTGGCGGGTTGAAGTGATGTGACTCTGTGATTAAAAATATATAAATAAAACACGGAAATGTACACTGTCAGTAAGGAAAGGATTTCAGGAATTTCATTCTTATTTGCATAAATGAGAGGCCCATATTGTGAAATATTATGTAGGTCTATATACGAGAATAAAAATAAAATTTCAACCTACCTATTTTCATGATTTTCAGTTTGGGTACTCCTTGTTGGCGCAGTGGTAACGTCGTTGCCTTGAAACTAAGAGGTCTCGGGTTCGATACATGGTGGTTTAGATAGCACTGTAACTGTAGATCCGATGCCCATTAGGTTATCTGTTCATAAAGTGGACATACAAGAAAAACCCACAACGATTTGGCGCTTATCGCCATTCGTAAGCCGAATAGACAGCTTGTTAATTATGTCCCTCATTTCAGTTCACTACAAAACACAGCACATATCATTCACAAAAATACAATCCACTCACTACTGTATTCACACGCTGCCTCTAAATAAATTCCACGCACCAAGACCACTCGACGCGATCTAGACTAGAACTGGTCCTTGTCATTTCGGTAATTTTTAGACGCACTCATAAATCATTCCCGCTCAGCCAACAATTTTCTACTCCCCACTGTATCTCTAGTTGTTTCAAGGTCAACGATCTCTTTTTCAACTCCTCTGCAAGCGTTCAATGATGTTCTTATCCTGCCATATGACACACTTTCCCCTTGCCTGCGATAATTTGGCTTCAAAATTTCCCATTCCTGGAGAAAATTACATGCTGGGAAAAATTAGTTTGCAACATTGACCCAGACTGTTGAGGAAGTTCAGAGGGTTTTTCCCCCGCCATATGCAACCCTGTTATCTCTCGTGTAACAGTTTGGCTCCACAATTCCCCGTTCCTAGGGAAATTACATGCTGGAAAAAATTGGTTTGCAACATTAATCGGGTGATTCTTAAGGTAGCTAGCCCTGTTAAGCTTGCCCGTCACGCCCGTGGAGTTGTCTTGCCCGCCGGCGTTGGGCCAGCCGTCTCGCGAATTCAAAGAAAGCGGGCAATGTTTCCAACTCCTAAGAAATCAGGTTCATCTTATTGAAATGAACAATTTTATGCAAATTTTCTGATAGATATTTTTTTCTGTACTTTATTCACTGAGTCTGGGCTTCGCAGATAGCCCCGAATATACGCCTCTGACGTACAACCGTAATTGGTCTGCGGTAGTTAGCCCTCAAATAAGGATCGTGAAATGAAAGACGCAGTGATATTGAAAGAACATGTAGTCATGTTAAATTGTAGTTTAGTCTATCTTATCAACACGCAATGATATATGAAAATGAAACAGATGATTGCGGGGTGAAACTACCAAAGCGGATTGTCTACGATTATTATTAAAATGACATTCCATTGTATACGCTCGTGGGTGGGAGACTCCAAATACAAGAGCGAGCGAAGGTGGTCCCATACAGGACTCGAGTAGCCACGATACTATTGCCTTTGATTGATTGATTTGGTGTTTTAAATCTACTTTATGCACAGTAATACTAATCGGGACTGGACCTACAGTTTAAAGTGGAATCCGAACCACTATGTTCCTCCAGCTGGTATCGAGTCCAGAACCCTTGATTACAAGGCGATGACGATACCACTAGGCCATCGGGGAGACCCAATCCGATTAGCTTATCTGTGCCTAAAGTGTAAGTATAAACAAACTGAAAACTCATCTCCAGCTTAGTCACAGCGAGCGTCCTTGATACATGCAGCCACAACCTGCCTCCATTCTACTTTTCAACTGTCTTCCGTCCTCAACATCTTCATAGCTTCTTCAGAGCTCTCATTTTTCTCGGTCCCTCCGCTTGCATCCACCTCTTCATCATGCACCGTGCAATGAAGATGCTGCACTTCACCGCAAGACAAGGCTCCCGGATTAGCATATCCTGCACAATGGACACGAACGGGCGTCGCCTCGGCATTGTCAGTCGCTGGTGTCGTGAACTTGAAGCTCTGCCCATGCCAATTCGCTGCTTCCTCTTCGCGTTTGCCAGTCCATTGGACAAACAAGCGTCTTCGTGCTGGGCCTCCGATAGGTAAATATTGGCCGTTTACACTCCGCCTGGTCCTGCAATAACAACTGCTCGCGTTTCATGCCTTTCAAGCTGCTGGTGCATCTGCAATGTAAACAGACAGGCAAAACTGCAATGAGAGGGACGGGAAGTACTAAGAGATGTGGAAATGGACACCGGAACATGCGAATAGACGCTGCAAGATGGGCAAATTTTGACTTGCAAGGGATTTCCATGAAACTTGGCAGGTGTATAGAGGTGTATAGAGGGGCCCAAAGGAAGAAATACGTGTTTTTTTGTTTCGGCTAAAAAACTGTTTTAGGGGGCAACCCCCCCCCTCAAATGTCAAGTTGAGGACAAATTGAAGTCTAAATCTGACCCCTGTGTCCCCCTCCGATGTCCATGAAACTTGGCAGGTGTATAGAGGGGCCCAAAGAAAGAAATACGTGTTTTTTTGTTTCAGATAAAAGAACGGTTTTAGGAGGCAAAACCCCCCTCAAATGTCAAGATGAAGACAAATTGACGCAGGGATCTGACCCCTGTTTCCCACTCCGATTTTCATGAAATCTGGCAAGTGTATAGAGGGGCCCAAAGGAAGAAGTACGTGTTTTTGCGTTTCAGCTAAAAAACGGTTCTAGGGGGCAACCCCTCCTCAAATGTCAAGATGAGGAGAAATTGAAGTGGGGATCTAACTCTGAAACCACATAAATATGGCATAGGAAGAAACAGGGGGCATAGGGCCCTTCTATACACCTGCCAAATTTCATGGAAATCTGAGGGGGACACAGGGCTCATATCCCCACGTCAATTTGTCCTCATCTTTACATTTGATGCGGGTTTTGCCCCCTAAAACTTTTTTTTAGCTGAAACACAAAAACACGTATTTCTTCCTTTGGGCCCCTCTATACACCTGCCAAGTTTCATGGAAATCTGAGGGGACACTTAAATAATCTCCCTTGCTAGAGATGGTGAAAGGGCCAGGAATATGAGGTATAAACACCCTAAGATGGGAAATAGGCACCGTTAAATGTAAATAAGCAGTAAAATATGAGAAGTAGGCACGGAAAGATGGGCAATTGGCATTGAAGAATATGGAAGTAGGAACAGAAATATGAAAAATAAGCATCGAAGGATGGGAAAGCACCGAAAGATGTGAAATATACTGAAGGATGGGAGAACATATGAATTTAAAGATATGAATACGGGAATATTAGAAATACATACCGAAATACAGAAAATAGGCACTGGGATATGGAAATAGGCACGAAATATGGGAATTAGGCACGGAATAATAACATCCCGCGGTTTAACAGCCCATTTAGGACCTTGGCCTACCTACCGTTTGCAGATCTCACTCCCACTAGCCGAGGTGGGAGATCATCCAATCAGTTACGGGGTGACGTGTGGTCAGCACAACGAACTTCCAGTTGTTGTTGTAGGTTTCCATGACCGGGTAACGCTACTCATTCGTAGCTCCTCAATTTCCTCACGATGGTGGGCGGCCACCGGTCCCGTACACAGGCCGAAATCTCAGGGGAAAAGTCGTTACGCTTCTCCCAGGAGACTCGAACCTGCGCGCATCCCCAGAGCCCAAAGCATAAGGCCTCAGAACGCACGGCCATGATGCGGTACAAAGATGGGGAATAGGGGCTGAAATAATATGAGAATAGTTACAGAATAATTGTAAATGTGGATAAGTACGCAAATGTGAGCAATAGTCACGGAAAGTTAGGAACTATTGTAGGAATTGAATTATGAGAACCATCTGATTGTAAATAGTCACTCGGATATGGAAAATAGCTTCCGAAACAGGCACTGCAGATATGGAAATTGGCAGAGAATGATTGAAAACGGGTACGAAAGACTGGTAATAGGCACCCAAAGATAAAAAAACTGATAACAAGGAGCTGCTGAAGCGTCTAAAGAGTGCAGTATAGATTAACTCATCGTGGAATGCATCGACAGATCCACTCAACCGATCCCAGGTGTCGTCTGGGCTCTTTTTTGTTTGGGCACAGATCAGGTTCACGATTGGCATTCACCGCTTGCCCCATTAACCAACCAATGAACCTGAATGAGTCTCATTGCCCAATTGCACCCCGACAATGACAAGACCGGAGGCCGACAACAGGCACGATTCTTCCAGCGTCGTTGCTTGTCAACTGGAGAATGAGCTGGAATGTCGACTGGAGATCGCAACCGGTTTTCGTATCAATGAAGCTGCGTTCAGAGAGTTACAGCACTTGCCATTCTGTGCGCTGGCAAAAACACCTTCTTGATGGCTCATCTTACTCGAAGATCGCAGTTTTTGTGTTTCCCTGAAGACTCACTGCTGACCAGACTCTGTGTCAAGAAACACCGCTTTGTCACATCTTTTTACCCTCAGGAGGATAGCACTCAGCTATGAAGCACTTGCTCCATATATTTAGTTCAGCAAGATTCTGCTGGTATCTGGAAGACATTTTCTGAAGTTAGGATGCTGTTGAAAAGAACAATCTGACTTTCTCCAACAATTTATTGACTTTAAACGCTGTGGCAATGTCCCCTGTAGTCGGATGGCGGAATATAGATTTTTCAAGAACAGGTTACCCGTTTCAAAAAGAAATCCAAGAACGTGAATACTCTCGATTTTTCAAAAATGAATTATTTTGCTTGAGTGTTTTCTGACGATTCAGCAATGTCACTACACGGAATGGAATTGCACACAAAAAAACAAAGGCATCAAATGAATTTGATTCACCAGAAATGCATCGACTGATGCACTAAAGTGTGTTTATTGGTACTTGCCAAGAATCAGGTCTGCAACTTGATCCATTTTTGTACATCGTTTGTGAAGGTAACTCCAAAGTGAGTGTTTCTGTTGAGCTGTACTGTAATGCATGAATCGATGCTTTTTTTTTATGCAGTTGGTCTGAGCCACAGACTTTACGCATTTTTGTTTTCAGCTGAGGCATTTATTTATCTACGTGTAGGGTTCGTCCAGTCCGTAACAAATGGGCACATAGAGCCAGCCAACCCTGGGGAGTAAATGCTGCTGGAGCGTGGTGCTGATCACACCAACTCGAATCAATGTCCTACCACGTACCTCATTGCACGATGCAATATCTGATGTTAGTTTGTCCGTGTACTCCCAATCTAACATGTCAGACGATATGAAAATAATCCGCGGATCTGTACGGCGTAAACTGACTGCATAATCACAGGCTGGAGAAATGTCCTTTTTGAGCGGCGAAAGGTCAGAACGAGATTCGATTACCCAAACTTGCCTCTCTTCCTCTGTCTCCTCTTTCTTTGTCTCTGTATTCCTGTCCCTTCTTTCTCTTCTTCTTTGCTGTACATTCTCTCAATGTTTTGTGCTCTTTCTCGTTTTCTCTCTTGTTCCTCTATTTCTGTCTCTTTTCCCCCTAATTTCTCTCTCTCTATCTCTCGCTGTTGCAGTCCTCCCCTCTTTTTCTTTCCTTCTATTAGTCACCTTTCTTCTCTCTCTTTTCTGTTTCTCCCTTCTCTCATCTATCTACCTTTTTCCTTCTTTTTTCTCTCTCTCATTTGCACCCCTTCTTTCTCTCTTTTATTGTTATCTCTTCTTTCTCTCTTTTATTGTCCTCTCTTCCTTTCTCTCTTACTTTACTCTTTCTTCTATCTCTCTCTGTTTATTTCTCTTTTGTTTTTTCTCTCTTCTCTCTTTCTTTTTATCCCCTATTTTCTTTGTCTACTTACCTCTCTTCCTAAGTCAATACTCTAGTGCTATATACACTATATAGCCAAAAGTAACCGGACACCAAGTGAACGTGGCGTGACGTCATGGTCTGGAGCTGTTTTTACTGGTTTGGGCTCGAACCATTAATTTTGGTCAATGGCACTATGAAAGTGGTGTTTATGAGAACATTTTGGACAATAGCATGCTGCCCACACTGTGGCAACAGTTTGGAATGGGTCCCTTTCTCTATCAGCATGATAATGCCCCTGCCCATAAAGCAGGGTCCATTGCATCGTGGTTTAAGGACAATCAGGTGGATGTGCTTAGCTGGCCCGCTCAAAGCCCGGAGTGGAACCTCATAGAACATCTTTGGGATGAACTGGAATGGCGCTTGCCAGACCCACTACACCGAAAACCAACCATGAACTATTCACGAGGCTAGAGAAAGAATGGAAAACAATCTACCAGCATAGAACTTAGTGGAAAGCCTGCCCCGAAGAGAAAATGCTGTAATAATAGGGAAGGGAGGTCCGACATGTTATTAGTTACCTGGCTGGTGTCTTTGGAATGAACAGCACTGGACGTCCAGTGACTTTTGGCTACATAGTGTATCAACCATAGGTGGAAATAATAACATGTAGAGGAGAAAAAGTAACTTCGCAATATAGACCCAGTGTCGAAAGACAATAGACCAGAAACTTGAGAACTTGTAAAATGATACAGCAAACAGTTCAACAGTTGTAGTTTCTTAAATTGTAGGAATGAACAACTTAATTAGATTTCAAAGAAATGCCCTTTCCGCCTTAGGGCTAGGCAAAACTAATATTCAGGCATCTCTAATTTCGTAGAAGAATACTTATTCAACAATTTAAGTAGAACTGCAGTTGAGGCTGTCATGCTTGTGATGGACCCCGGAGCAATCTCCCCTTCTCTCGTCGGAAGGTAATTTCGGGGCTTCTGAAGCAGATGGGTAAGGATACATACTTTGGACGTGAGTAATCTGGGTTCGAATTTCTATTTATGCATAGCTTTGCATTCTTAGTATTTGTGTTCTGTGTATCCTGGAGTTTGAAGCTTATATCCGAGCTAACTCGTACCATAACCTCGGTGGCCAAAGGCGTTGTGTGGTCAATTTTCTACTGATAAAGGTTTTGAATTTGAGTCCTGGCCAACTTTAGCGACTGCAGAGCACTCCACTACTTTTGGCTAATCGCGACGATGAGGATGAATGTGAAACTTTGATGATGAGATTGCACGTATGAAAACTA
Organism: Lepisma saccharinum; assembly: GCF_977018435.1. Classification (NCBI taxonomy): domain Eukaryota; kingdom Metazoa; phylum Arthropoda; class Insecta; order Zygentoma; family Lepismatidae; genus Lepisma; species Lepisma saccharinum. The sequence continues at coordinate 64,093,190 of NC_139251.1, read as the reverse complement.
CTTGATTTGATTTATTTTACTTCACTTCTTGTGCCACTTTTGGCTAATTTGCAAAGGTGGGAATGAATGATGATATGATGAAATTGAAGAATAGACATCACAAACGTCCATGCCCAAGCCTGGATTCGAACCCGGGCCCCCTGGCGTCGCAGCGCGATGTGCTAATCACACCGCCACGGGGGCCGGCTTATGAAAACTACTGATTCACACACTAACCGAATGCATTGTGTTTTGGAAACTTTATTTACAAGAAAATATATTTCTTGTAGCAAAATCTAATGTTTTCTTGTTGAGAAGCTTGCTTAACAAGAACGCATTTTGTTGAGCTACAAAGAATATCCTTCGTAGCAGATTTTAAAAAAAAGAAAAAATTGTAAAATACTTGCTTATGTTTTTATCGAATTAACATTAATGGTAACTCTGTTTAGTCTTGATTGACAGGAAATGTGGATATCTATGATGTTTTTCAATTGTTCCACAGACTGATCCACACCTGACGTGGTCTTCAGATATGTTCATTTTAAATAAATCTCCCTCACCCTCACACAGGGGCTATGGAGTGACCCTTGAGAAGTCAACCTCACTTTCATGTAGTACGCCCCGGTAGTTGTAGTTTGCACACCGACCAGGCCCTGGCGTCTCGACCTACGGCCAGTGCAATCCTCTGTATGGCTGTGTGTGTGCTGAGAACCTCTTTACAGCCTGAGTTCTTAAGCTAGGTAAGGAGATTTCAGTCCTCGGAGACATGTATTGGTTTTAGTTATGGTAAGGGACTGGGTCCCGTATAATGTGACGGGTGCAAATAGTCTAAGTGCTTATGTTTCTAATCGCATCGCGTTGCAACGTCCCCCGGTTGTACTCCAGTCGTCAGAAAGTTAGTCCGCTACTCCTTTAGTCGGGAATATGAGATCATCATCAGGGCTTGCTGGGTAGACAAGAAACACAACAATGTTTTCAAAGTTAAACGCAGTTTTATAATCGCGTATATTTCATAATCACTTACCAATAAAACACTAGAACATTCAATACTAACGTTGGGCAATTGACTCACATATAGCGGAAGTTAAATTATATGATTAATTGCTTACTTTCAACTTATCGGCAAGAAGAAAAACTCGAAAACCCAAAATCTATACTTGAATTCCCTCCGTTTCCAAGTTCTTATTGATCCTTCACCTTCACCTGTTTTCCCAAATCAGTCTGTCGTCAGGTGAAAAACATTCAGGTGGGTTCACTTCCTCTGCTGAGATGAGAAAGTGACGTCAACACGAACAGATTGTGACGTATTTATAAACATATATACAAGTTCCAACCATAACTGTATCAATCTAACTATAGTCGTCTGTGATAACTTGCACATTATTTGAAATAACAAACAATTAAAAATCTTAACTTATTACAAATATAAAACCTTAAACTCTCAGGTTCGTTACACCGTTTCGCCTAATCCCATTTCGCCTAAACAGGTTTGAAGGGAAATGTTCCAAGTGAGAAATTTTGGCGATGATCAACGTAAACACCAAACATTTCTGAACATTTGTCGATGCTAATTACGAACAGTCACACGAGTCAAATTGTCAGCAATATAACAGCCAATGACCTTAGGCGTATGCTAAGTACTAATTAAGGTAAGGTAAAGCATGGTTAGATTAGGTTACGTTATTGTATTATTAACCAAAGCTAACGTAACCTTAAGCGCTAATTAAGGATTAATTAACATAACAAAACAAGCTGTTTTGAGAGACAGTAAAAATTTTCATTTGATATATTTCCGTTTGAACCAGTTTAGGCGAAATGGGATTTGACAAAAGGGAATATCCCGTTTCGCCTAAAATGGCGGCCAGATGATAAATCACATTATATTGTGCTGGTAAGCAATTATGCGAAACGGGACTACACGAAATTTCTATTTCAATCAACCCAATCAATCGCACGCCCTCACCCGCACGGCTCCTCTTTGCCCTTTGAGGCCTGCCCTTGCGAGGATCGCCCTCTGGGTCTTACAGGAGGCCATTCACGTCTCGTTATTCTCCGCTATGGGAGCAAGGGTCATATTACCGTGAAACGTAACACTTATTACCGAGTCCGACAAGATTGCCATTTTTTTGCTTCTACTCCAAAGACAGATGGAGAGCGATAGGCGAATATCCAGCAGGACGTTGCCTTTCTGCGGTGGTGACGGACAAACGGAATCTGCCATTGGATTATTCCGTGAGCCATAAAGCAGCCTGCCTGTCGACGGACGGAGATGAAGAGATGAAGAAGTGATGCAAAGCCTCGCCGTCCGATTCTTGGAAGCGACGACCGACGTAACTCCGTAACTTCACGTGCAGGTTTCTTGTTGGCGTGGGTCTTTGGATGTCATGTGGAGACAAGCGAAGACGACTGGGTTGCAGCGTTTCGGAGAAATGTGATGTTGAGATAACTTATACTGCAGGGTGAATACAATGCGCAGGAAACCAATTCTTGAAAATTTGGAAGCGGAGTTGGTTGAGTCACTCAAAGAAAGTAACGCATTACAGTTCACGTTACTTCGCTTCCAAAAGTCGAATCCAACTCTAAACTGTAGGTCCAATCCCGATCTGTGCAAAAAGTGGACTTAAATGAAAAACTCAAAGCTTCCAAAACTCGTTTCTCGTGACATACTGTAGTAAGGCTATTCAGCTGTTTACACAAACATCACATCGGTTTACAATGCATATTCTCCCAGTGCACAGCAAACCAGTAGGAAACCAGAATAGTTTATTACTAGTAGAAGGGACTGAAATGAAAATGTAAATTCTTTCAAAATGTCTTGGAGAAATAGTAAACCAAAATACAGAAGAAATGCAGGAGAGAGTTACTTCCGAGAATTAATCATATTATGCACATAAATTCCTATTTATACATGACACAATGTAATACAATTATAAAAACAGTAGTGACCTATGGTTGTGAAAAGTGGGTATTAAAAATACACATTGAACAAAACCTCTTGATCATTGGAAGAAAGATAATGCAGAAATTTTCTGGTCCGACTAATTTATAAATATGTTGAAGCAAGTCTTTCACACACACTTCAACGAAACATCCTAGTATTTATCTTTATCCAAATCTACTTACAGTTTGTTAAATTCAAAGAAAACTCGGACGTCACTATATATAATTTCAATATATTTTTCACTTATTGATCTACTGTGTTTTGTTTCTTTTTCGTTGCTATGATCAAAAAATAATATAGAAATGTATACATCGTAATTTTACATTATGAAGAATGTGATTATAATTAATTATACATCATATAATGCAACAACGTTTTCCAAAATATAACAAAACAGAAATTGATAACATAGATATATCATCGTGCGTATTAAGCACAAAATTAAACAAAACATAATAAATGACATAAACGAACATCTTTGGGTCAGTCACAATACGCACCCCTTCCGGGTGAAAATTTTCGACTTAATTTAGTTCTGTAAATATCGAAAATTTTAAACACATTTAGTTGCAACTTATGAACATTGCATTTTTAAATTACAACATAAATTCCTTTTATTGAACAATATTAATTCAGTTCATTATGAACTCCATGAATCAAACTTGACTGACACATTTTGTATCGCACTTTGTTGTAATTCCATTCATTCAGTACACTAAACGAAATAACAATATTATTGACTATGCAAATATCCAACATTTTTCATTGTAGAAGTGTCCGTAGTTACCTAAACATAACTACATACAAGAATAATTTAGGCAAATTTAAGCAAGTCTGTTTTCCTGTCTGCTGAACAATTAAACTTCTTTACATTAGACAAATTTTGCTTATTTACAGATTTCTTCCCATCTAGAGACATAAGTTCCACATAATTGTTCTTAACATTTTTAACTAAGTAAGGACCTAACCATAAATCCAGAAATTTGTGAATTTTCTTATTAAGAAAGCTGCTCTTCTCGTGGTTTTTAACAAGAACAATATCGTTGACTGCGATTGTGATACTCCTTCCATCCTCTTTCTTCGATTTGGTTATAGCCCTTTTCTTCATTCTTGTTTTTGCCATTAGACATTTATTCTGCCATGTCAACTTCTCCAGTTCAGATGGCCAATTAATTTGATGAAATACTGTATTCTTGACATTATCATGAAGTAACAATTCATTCGGCGTAAATCCTGTAACCTCAGATACCGAACTGTTTAAAAGTCCAATGATTACACTTAAGTGTTTAAACCACTGCTGATGATTATCCTTTGTGTATAGTCTTAGTAGCCTGATTATTTCCTTATTGTATCGCTCAATTGGGTTGGCGAAAGGTGAATACACTGATGTTGTAACATGTTTTATTCCATTCGATTCCACAAATCTCTTCCACTCAGCTGATCGAAATTGAGATCCATTGTCAGACAAAATTACTTTAGAAAGTGGATAGTGATAAAAATATTGCAGTTGGAACTTATTTATAATTTCCTTGGTTGTAGCTTTTCTCAAAGGGTAGGCCATTATAAATTTCGACATAACGTCCACTATTGTTATAATAAAGCTATAACCTTGTGATTTCGGTAAAGGTCCAATAAGGTCTATAGAAAGCATACTGTGAGGGGTTGTAGTATGTACATGCAAAATTTCTTTATCAATTTTTAAGACTGCCTGCTTAGTCTTTGCACATGTTAAGCAGTTTCTGAGATATTCCTTAATAGTATCTTTCATTTTTGGCCAATAAAAACAATCTTTGCATTTATTATGAACCTTAAAATATCCAAAATGTCCTTGCTTATCGTGAAGTCGATGCAAAATTTTAGGTACCAACTCCCTTGGAACTACCAGTTTCCACTTATCGTCTGGAAAGTGCTTCAGAAACAGAAGACCGTCATGGAATGTGTAAATCTCTTTGGATCCTTTCGGAGTATTGCCTTCCTTTAAATGCCATATAATTTCAGAACAGCATTGATCCAGTCTTTGACTCTCCTTCCAAAAGTCAACTGTGTCCTCATCAACAATATCTAGATTCAAATAATTAATGTATAATTCATTGATGAGAGGAACGCCTGTAGATAAATCAGGATACCTACTAAGAGTATCGGCAGCTTGGTTGCAAGTTCCAGGTATATGATGCACGGAATAATCAAATCCTTGTAGTTTTAAGGACCATCTGTTGAGTCTCTGATTTAATGACTTCGCAGACTCCAGCCATGATAATGATTTGTGATCAGTATACAAATGAACTTTGGTTCCAGCAACATATATATAAAATTTTTCAAAAGCAAAAAGAATTGCCAAACATTCGATCTCGTGCGTACTGTAAGTCACCTCATTACCGCGAAGAACTCTACTTGCATATTGTATAATCTTGAGATCCTCTCCTGAAGTGTCGCCATTTTGCCATAAAACCGCACCGATCCCCTTCTTCGAGCCATCTACATTTATGTTGAAAGGTTTTGAAAAATCAGGTTGTGCTAAACCCTCGGGAGATATAACTAACTCACGTAACTTCTCAAATGCCTTTGAATGCAATTCCTTCCACATCCAAGGAACATCAGATTTCAGAAGTTCATAAAGAGGCTGAGCAGTTTCTGCAAATTTATTTATAAATTTTCGTCTCCAGTTGACCAAGCCAAGGAATTTACGAAGAGCTCTTTTGTTAGTAGGTGTCGGAAAATTTATTATTGCAGAATTCTTGCTTGGATCAACTTTAATTTGGCTTCCAGAAACTATATGGCCAAGAAAAGAAATTTCCTTACATGAAAATTTGCACTTCGAAAACTTAATTGACATATTAGCCTCCTTGAGTTTCTGAATAACAGCTTCTATATGCCGTAAATGTTCCTGCCAAGTTTTACTGAAGATCAAGAGGTCATCCAAGTAGCAAACAACATAATCATTAAATTCCCTTGTGAATATCTTATTCATTCTGTCTTGGAAAACAGAAACTGCAGATTTTATACCAAAAGGAAGATATCGAAAGAGATACTGCCTTCCACGATATGAGAAAGCAGTATAAATATATGAATCAGGACTTAACGGGATCTGAAAATATCCACAAGATAAGTCAATAGAAGAAAAATACTGCGCTCCCAAAAAGCGTTGCAACATTTCATTGATTGGTTCCACTCTAACTTGCGGACTAATAACATGCTTATTTAAATTCCTAAAATCCACAACTGGCCTCCACAGACCCCCCTGTTTCGGGACTATGTGCAAAGGATTTAAATATGGCGAAGATTCTTGGTAAATTATGCCCCAACTTTCCCATTTGGCAAGTTCTTCTTCCAAAGGTTTTCTTCTAGAAATCGGAATGGGATATGGTGCAGTAGATACAGGTATTTCTGTGTCCAATTGTATCTTATATACGTCTACATTTGCATGTCTTGGTCTATCGGAAAATTGGTTATGATACTTCCATAAAAGTGAAAGTAAATCTTGTTTTTGTACTTCATTTATGTCGTTAATTTCAAAAACTTTATTGTAAATATCGCTCTTAGAAGGCATGTATTCGATATCTGATACAGGCACATAATTTAACAATCCACAACACTTCAATTTATTTGCTTTGGATTCAGGTTCATTCTTAATCGTAGAGCTACAATATTCATCACATTTAGAGTGTAACAAATTAGAATCTTCATTATTTAATGAAGCACAAATTTCCTTACCTGAAGAACTTACTAAACTTATGTGCTGTGACCTGAGATCTACTATAGCCTTATACTTTCGTAAGAATGGAACTCCCAAAATAACATCAGCGTTAAGTTCCTTTATAATAAAGAATTCCATAGGAAAATATTCATCATCAATTTGAAGGCTTATCGTTTTGCAACCAGCAATCTTGCACCTTTTACTTCCAACAAATCCAGACAATCTAATATCTTCAACCTTGTCTAATCTAAGATTACCAATCAATGATGTTATTTTGCACCAAACTTCGTAATTTAAAACATTTGCTTGACTTCCAGAGTCTATTATACAAGTAATAGGTAATTTACACATGAGCCCATGTATGATTGGAACTTCCGTTACAGGAATAGGAACACCATCCTCATTAAAAGTCCAGTCGGGTTCGTCGTCGAACCATTCTAACAGAAAGTTTATTTCAAACGTTTTGAAAGATGAACTCGCATTATTTACAACATTAATATGATCTTCTTCACTAACACTATCATCAATTGAACGTTGCCTCTTAACAGGACAGCAGAGGGATTGAGGCACTTCCTTCTGCGCAACTAATTTAAAGATGCAGAGTTAGGAATTTGTTGCTGTATCGATCCTTGTACTTGATCTATTCGCGAAGTATTTTGTTCACGATTTGCCATTCTTGTAGAATCAGAATTAATTTGTGATACCAAACTTGCTGCTTCAGGTTGAGAATGTAATGAATTTGAATTTGCAGGAAAACGCTGATATGGTATTGTATTATTATTAGCACTGCGATTTTCATTCATGTAATAGAATCGCGATTGATTGAGCAAATTTTCATCATTAAATTGTCCTGTAGGTGAACGAGAATTATTTTGCCTGTAATTATTTCGGAATTGTCCTCCGTTTCTAGATCTGAAGCTATTATAATTGTTTCGTGCAGTAAAATTTCCATGATGTCCATAATTATTCGAGGTTCGCCTAAAATTGTTGAAATATCGACCTCGAAGATTGTTTCCCTGCCTATTTTCGTAACCTTGATTGATAACAGCATCGGCTTCTAACTCACTACTAGTTGGAGTCTGAGTACAAACACTAGTGGTCTTCAAACGTCGAACGTTAACTTGCCGCACATTTAACTTGCCTCTATTTTGTTCAGAGTTCTTAAAAATCTTTGGAATATTTTCACGTTCGTTGTCTTCATTAGGAAGAACAACAAGCCCCTTTCTACTAAATTTTATTACATCTAATCTTCTTAACATGCTAGTCAGTTGATCTACTGAACGAATTTCGTGACAAGTAATGTGATTGGCAATATTATCAGGTAATTGGCTAAGTATTAACTGCACAACATCTATATCTTGAGGATTTTCAACCAAATTACAATAACTAGAGTGAGTTTTTAAAGCAAAAGTCTCTAAACTGCCATGTACACTGGGATCGTATTTGCGATTCCTCAATACGGAGAGTTGTGATTGGATAACTTCCGAAGAAGCAAACTGATTAATGAATTCTTGTACAAACTGATCAAAAGAATTAAAATAATATTTATGAGTCCGAAACCAATAACCAGCTCTCCCAATGAAGCATTGTTGAATACTTTGCAATTTCATATCTGTTGGCACTCCTACAACATTTAATATGTTATCCAGCTGCTCAATATATTCTCTCGCTGATTGTTGCTCTATCTTTCCCGAGAACTTAGGCAATTGAGATAATTCACTTAATTTTAAACGTCCACTTCTTGCATTTCCTTCTCCATTGCATGTATTTCTAATTATAGGATGATCACTTCTTCCCCTCGAACTATACGGCTGATTATAACAAATATGATTTGCTCCGTTTAACCCTGTGTTACCATAATTATGCAATCTAGAACCATTTACAGACGACTGATGATCATCGTGATTGTTCGAAACTGAACATGGTACACTTGCATCACGATAAATATTACTAACACAATCATTTTGTCGGTTAGGTTCTGATATTTGTGGGTTAAAATCACACCACATACAAGGAGACTTAACGCTTTGATCCAGATGACAATGTGGATTATTATGTACATTACTAACATTGTCATTATTCTTAGTAAACACAGAACTAGAAGTAGGATGTGCATTTGTACCAAACAGTTGATAGCAAGCATCAGTGTAGTTATATTTCTCAGCACCTAACTCTCGTTTTGGGAATAGACCTTCTGCATCGTCACTTCGGAATTTCTTTACGGAAGTTTCGTCAGAGCTAGATCTTACAGATTTATTATACTTGTGCTTCCAACGGACATGTTTACGAGCACGAGTGTTAGTAACATTCTTCTTACCGGAAACTTTCTTAGAAGAATCATCTGATACATCACTAGACGAAGTACTGAGTCCAATATCACACTGGGTTCTTCCATTCCGACATGTATTAGATTCTGTATTATCCACAACAATTGATTTTGTTCTACTATTACTATTTGTAACAACAGAATTACGAGCAGAGGAATTATGTGCAAGGGCTACGCTACCTTCATCATTATCGTTATAATTATCTTTGACTGTTAAATCCTTGCCATCAGTTTGAAGCTTTTTGATATTTTGTTCTATACCTTCAATATGGGAATTAAACTGTTGGAACTTTTCTGTACAATGAGAAATATGTACATCAGCATTAACATCGCTTTTACTTTCTAAAATAGTGACTCTAGATATAAGATCAACTATATTAGCAGAGCAGTCATTGCAATTTGAATTGAGATTATCTAAACGTTGGTCATAATCAAGAACGTGTTCTTTCAATGATAATTGCACATTTTCAAATTCAGATAGTTTGACATCAACATTACGACATTTATTATCAAACACAGATTCAAGACGTGTAGTTGATTGTAAACACGCTGTACTAACCGAATCTATTTTGTCCTTAAATTCAGACATTAAAATATTGAGCCGATTGTTAACATGACTAATATCATGATTAACAGCTTCAAATTTGACATCAAGCTGTGAAGATAACTGTGTATGTGCACTAGATAATTCAGCTTGTTTTAAAGATATAACGTCAAGTTTAACCTGAATATTTTCATTAGACAGATTTAATTCTGATCTAAGTTCCTGACTAGACTGTTTGAGTTCTTGATTAGACTGTTTAAATTCCTGATTAGACTGTTCAAACTGAGTCTTAAGTTCCTGATTAGACTGTTCAAACTGAGTCTTAAGTTCCTGATTAGACTGTTCAAACTGAGTCTTAAGTTCCTGATTAGACTGTTCAAACTGAGTCTTAAGTTCCTGATTAGACTGTTCAAACTGAGTCTTAAGTTCCTGATTAGACTGTTCAAACTGAGTCTTAAGTTCCTGATTAGACTGTTTAAGTTCCTGATTAGACTGTTCAAACTGAGTCTTAAGTTCCTGATTAGACTGTTTAAGTTCCTGATTAGACTGTTCAAACTGAGTCTTAAGTTCCTGATTAGACTGTTCAAACTGAGTCTTAATTTCCTGATTAGACTGTTCAAACTGAGCCTTAAGTTCCTGATTAGAACTTACAACAGCTAATTGTATGCTTCTAATGCTGTTTAGTATGTCATTTAAATTAGGATTTATACTTTCCAAATACACCGGCAATTGGTAAGGATCGTAACTGGAATCACATTTGTTACAACAGTATTTTTCCTTAGTGGTGGAATAAATTGTCCAATGTGTGACGGAAAGCTTCAAACATGAAATATGATACCACGAACGGCAATCAAAACATTGCACATACCTCAGGTCATTATCGAGCTTATCACAACACGTCACTCCTTCAATCTTACCTGACTGTACATCACAAATATCACCATCCTGAGAATTACTACTATTTAAGTAGGTTCCTTCATATGCAACATTAGATTTTAGCCTACGTGAATGTCTAGGCTTCGTTTCCTTAGATTTATCTGCCATGATTGCACAAAATAATAATAAACATAAATAAAATATTTAGGGTCGCCAATTTTGCCTTCGCAACATGTTAAACAAATTGAAACTCGAAGACAAAATAAAATTTTAAAAGTCTATAACTACCATTGCGCAAACTTCTCACCACGCATCAGAAGATTGTCCTTTTTTTTTCAATCCTGGCTGTAGGCGCCAAATTATTGAAGCAAGTCTTTCACACACACTTCAACGAAACATCCTAGTATTTATCTTTATCCAAATCTACTTACAGTTTGTTAAATTCAAAGAAAACTCGGACGTCACTATATATAATTTCAATATATTTTTCACTTATTGATCTACTGTGTTTTGTTTCTTTTTCGTTGCTATGATCAAAAAATAATATAGCAATGTATACATCGTAATTTTACATTATGAAGAATGTGATTATAATTAATTATACATCATATAATGCAACAACGTTTTCCAAAATATAACAAAACAGAAATTGATAACATAGATATATCATCGTGCGTATTAAGCACAAAATTAAACAAAACATAATAAATGACATAAACGAACATCTTTGGGTCAGTCACAATGTAAATTATAAATATATAAATTTCTTTATAACTTTTACCTTCTTACACTTTCTCTCTTCCCCAAATTTGTTTATTTTATATCACCGTCTATTTTCTATGTCCGCTTACTTCTCTCCCTCTATTTCTCTTATCTTTATCTATCTTCATCTCTCTTTCTCTATCTATGTCTGTCAAATCTCCTCTTTTTTCTCTCCCTCTCTCTCCATCTATCTATTTATCTTCTTGTCTCTAGGGCTTCCCCGATTGCAACAGTGGTAGCGTCGTCGCCTTGTATTCAAGGGGTCCCTGGTTTGATACCCGGTGGGAGCACATGGTGGTTCGCATCCCACTTTAAACTGTAGGTCCATTCCCGATTAGCCTTCCTGTGCATAAAGTAGACTTAAAACACTAACTCAATCAATCAATGTTTGTCTTTACATCACTTTCTCTTTCTATCTCCCCTGTTTTTCATTCTATATCCCCCTCTCTTTATCTCTCTTCCTCTCTCTCTTTTTCCTCCTCTCCCCCTTCCCCTTTCATTTTCTCTCTCCCTCTCTTTCATTTTCTTTATTTTTCTATCTCTCCCTCTTTTTCTTTGTTTATCTCCCTCCCTCTTTCTTTTTAGCTCTCTCTCTGTTTTTCTCTCTGTTCCTCTCTCTCCCTCTTTTTCTTTTTCTTTGTTTATCTCCCTACCTTTCTCTTTAGCTCTCTCTCTCTCTCTCTGTTTTTCTCTCTGTTCCTCTCTCTCCCTCTTTTTGTTTTTCTTTGTTTATCTCCCTCCCTTTCTCTTTAGCTCTCCCTCTTTTTCTCAGTTCTATTTACCGTATGTCCTTCTGTTCATCCTTTTCTTCTCTTGAATGAATCATCCTGCTCTCATTCCGATTTCCGACCTTCCATCCCTACTTCCAGTCCCTCCCTCGGAGAGACCCTCGTGCGGACCGCCAGAGTCCCCTCCGTGGCCGCCGACCTTGGGCAGGGCAGTGGCAGCGACCCTCTTAGCAGAACCAAGACACATTACGACCCATTGTCGATTTGCAAGTCGATGAGCGGGGAAACAATCAGGACAGAATGCGTGTAATTGCCGCAGGAGGACAATGGTGCATTAGGGGAGGCCGTCAAATGCACCGACTGGGCAGGAATGCTCGATGACCATTCTCTAAAAGAATGGATCCACTCTGAATCGAAATTGAAATTTCTGTTGCGTTCGCGTGAGGATATGTGGTTCAAATACGTGCAGACATCCAAGTAGTACATGTAGCTTACTAACTCTCTAGCATTCTTAAATCCGAAGCTTTATGGCCTCCCCGATGGCGCAGTGGAAGCGTCGTCGCCTTGTAATCAAGGGGTCCCGGGTTCGATACCCGGTGGAGGCACAAGTGGTTCGGATCCCACTTTAAACTGTAGGTCCAGTCCCGATTAGCCTTACTGTGCATAAAGTGGACTTAAAACACCAAATCAATCAATCAATCAATCAATCCGAAGCTTTATGGCTGCAGCAACACTAGCCTTCCATCTGTCCCTATCCTGAGCAAGATCAATCCAATCTTTTCCATCCTTACCGATCTCCTTTAGGCACATCTCAACGTTATCCCTCCATCTACGTCTTGGCCTTCCTACAGGTCTCTTACCATCAGGTTTCCCAACAAGAATCCTTTAAACTCTTCTTTTCTCTCCCATTCGTGCCACATGGCCTGCCCACCTAAGTCTTCTTGATTTAATCATTCTAATAATATCTGGAGATGAATACAAATTATTCAGTTCTCCTCATCCCTTTTAGATTCAAATGTTTTTCTAATGATTTTATTTTCAATTACTCTTAATTTATATTCCTCTTTTAATGGAATGGACCAAGTTTCACATCCGTATAATACCACAGGCAAAATTACTGTTTTGTATATTTTAATTTTAGTTTCTTAGGAAGGGCATGTGGTAAATGGAATTGATTCAAAGCGAGAAGGGACATAGAAAGATGGAAGAAAGGGGCAGATAATAATAAAGGGAAGAGAAAGAGCGTGTTGAAGGGAGGGAGAAAGAAATGAAGAGAGAATAAATGGAGGGGGAGAAATAAAGAATATGTGATAGAGAGATCAAGGGGAGGTGAAGTGTGGGAGAGATATTTCGGAAACAGAGAGAGATAAGGAAGGGAGGGATGAGAATGACAGATGAGAGAGAGAGGAAGAAGATGAGGGAAAGGAGGAAATAGAAGGAAAAGAGATAGAGAAGTGAGAGATGTAGAGGGTGAGGATAAGAGGGACGAGAGATGGAGAAAGAGAAATAAGAGAATGAAGTGTGGAGAGAGAAATAGGGAAAAGTACAGGAGGGCAAAGAGCAAATGAGACAGGGAGACTCCTGGGACAGAATTATATAATATGTTCAATATTCCAAGAATTTACCGACACCATATTTACTATTCATTCTACACTCTGTTTCGTTAATGTGTGGAGCAAAGCCGGTGGAGAAGGTGAGAAAACGAGTGGGAGCCAAGCTGTACGTGCTGCTGCAAATGGCTGGTAGCTGCAGCCCCGTTGCCCGCTTCATGCAATCCCTTTCCCTCTCACGTGTTCTACTTGCGCCGAAGAGATTCCAAAGATCCAGAGATGCCAGGGACAGGGTATAGACACTGGCAGAGAGGTGACGTCATGAATGTTTGTGTCCTCACGGGGAAAAATGGTTGTCGCGTATTTGTAAATGAATAGGCACACTGTTAAATTGTATGATGGTAGAATATTATCAGGAGTCAAATGAGAACCTTAATTTGTCTTAATTTTTTATGTAGTATATTTCGTCAGGTATGGTTGCACAAGTTTGCTGCATCATAACATAGACCAATTGCTGATCAACATATAATTTCAAGTCTGAGTTAGTCTTCGTATACGTCATAGAGAAGAACCTTTGAGATGGACGTCACACGTGAGCCACTGCGAAGGTCTTGCGAACTGAGGCCGTTGTCGAATTTCTTATGGTGTTGTAAGCATGCATAGAGATATTGAATTTTCATTTGCCGTAATTTCTATTCGTTCTAGGCTTCCAAACCACTGCTGTTCGCTGGTGCAATTGTATGAAGGAGGCGCTATCTTTAAAATGACTAAAATGGCGTTTCGAAGTTCACTTGATCAGTGTTGCAACCTTGAGGTTGTTCTGTAAAGTATACTTGACACCGTGTATAAATTTGAACTATTTACATTCTGTCATACAATTTTTGTCGGACTTTTAAGGTGATCAAACGGACTCTCCCTTGTGTAAAGTTTTGGGTAATTTGAAACCGCTTAGGGACTAGAACGAATTAAATTATCCACGTGGAAATCACCAAACGCAAAAAAGTTTGTATATTTCATGTTTTACACCAGAGCCCTTCATTTATCTTGTCGATTTCTTGCAATGTTCCGCCGGAAGAAAACAATTTTCCGAAAGTCACTGCTCGTTCCATTTTGTGTACTTATTTTTACGTTGTATGTCGAGATGCTGGCTACGATTACTACGGAATTAAGCTGTTAAAGCACGTACAGATATGAACGCTGGAATGACAGTTTTTGCGTTTTCTCTGGATGACAGGTTTTCTTGCAAATCCCCCAATTAAAGGCCGACTGTAAGTCCCCTGGCTATATGATTAGCGGCTGTTACGTGTCCACACACACAACCGTTACGCTGAATACGTAATCAGAACGACTAACAGCTTGAATGGCGCAATGGAAAGTCTAGTTTTTCCAATCATTGCTGCTACATACTGTTGCCCACGAGACGAGACGAGACGAGACTTTGGTCTGTCCCGTCCCGTCTCGTGAAAATGCTGTCTCGTCTCGTGTCTCGTCTCGAAAATATTCGTTTGTCCCGTCTCGTGTCCCGTCTCGAAGGGTTCTGTCTCGTCTCGTCCCGTCTTGGTATGTCCCGTCTCGTCTCGTAAAAGTGATCCGGGATATCATGCCAACAAAAGTCAAAAGTAGCAGAAACACGAAATATTTTTCCGGAAAGTGGGATAAAGCTCCAAATATTTTACCCATTGCGTGGTGAGAATAAATAAGGTTCGTTAATCATGAGGACATTAATATTAAAAATGCAGTTTGTTGGTCACTGATTGCTAGGTATCTTATGAAATCTACTTTGTGGTTTTTCTCGCTTCATACAACTGTCTATCCATCGTACATTTATACCAAGTTTTTTAGAACCTGTCCCGTTTCCCGCGCTAGCGATCGCTCAACAGTTTTGATGCCAATGAGAAACGAGAAAAAAGTCGTCTGCTGGGCAGCGAGGAGCGAATGGAAGCCAGAAGAGAGGAGCTTAAGTAGACGTTGTTGCCACGTTGCGTATTTTAATTTGCTGCCTGGCTTTGGCTTTCCCCAGCACGGAGTTCAGGCGGTCTTCAGCAGCAACACCGCTTGGTTTACGCTAGAAAAGCCAGCGATCAGCTACCGCGGGAAGCCGGACAGGTTGTAACAAACACGGTATAAGTGAGTGCTCTTTTTCATTACTGCTATACCTTTTGGAAGTCTTGAAATGTTTTCCAATAGACCTTCTTTCTTTCTGAATGTCGAACTTCCGTGCACTATGAAAATGTACATTTTTTCTTTAAATTCTAAGCTTGGCGCTGGGGAGCAACAAAAAAGTTTTTAAATGTGTAGTACGAACACAAAAGACTATTTAAAATTTCAATATTTAGTATATTACAAATAGAAAGCATTTATTGTTCTTAATATTGTTAAACATCTTCTATGACATAAGTTTCAAAAAGTGTTTCTTTGTGATATTGTGCTGTTTTTATGCCCAGTTTATGACGCACATACTTCTTTGTTTTCCCTTTAGCCTCTAAAGTTCGGTACCACCACCGCTTGATCTAATTTATCCTTCGGCAGGCACGCATCTAGAAATATATGTCGGGGGAGGGTGTCTGAGCCAAGTGTTTCAGAAAAAATAATAATAATAACATTAACGACAACATTTAAGCAAATGTTTAAATTAATGCATTAATATAATGCATAGGTCTATTCACTTGAATATGTAAATTAATCAATTCTATTATTGTTATTGCATGACATGTTACAAAGATGGTAGAAGAATAGTAATATAACAGCACGAATATTAGCTAATATCTAGCTTACGTGTAGTTAAGATCGTCAAAACCTGCATAAAAACAGCTGTCCTGGCAAGAAAATTAATGTCAAAAAAGGTGATGAATTGAATATTTGCAGAATAACAAAAAAAGATGTTACATCCAGTTGACGAAAAATAAAGTTCCTGATTAATATTTTATGCTCATTATTATAAGTAGTAGCGTACATAAAACTTCATCGATACTATCATTCAAAGCAGTATGATCCCAATAGAATCCTTGTTTTCTAGTAAGTTCTGCAGGAATATGTAACCCTCGATTATGCTAAACAAATATATTTTTTGTTTAGCTAGAGCAAGGCCCCAGGAGGATGCAAGAAGCCTTTCCTGCAAAAGTGTATGTTTTACGAAGCGAAGAAACGTGACAAAACCACCACGTATGGAAGGCAAACCTGCATTAAGTTTATATCGCACGTTTATAGAGCCGTGCCTCCTGAAGTTATAAAAATTCAATGATTCTTTTAGACATGCTATAGTTGAAAAAATATGTTTAGATGCACCCAAAGTGCATCATTATCAGATTATGTATATAACGTGTTATTGGAATCAACATATTTGTGTAAATTGGGTGCCTCCCCGATGGCATAGTAATAACGTCGGGGTCTTGTAATGAAGGGTCCTCGCGTCGATACTCAATGGAGGCACTGTAGGTCGGCTCGCGATTTAGCCTATTTGCGAATCAAGTCGACTTAAAAAAATATATATATATCAACCTTAAGAATATTAGAATAAACTAATTCACCCGCAGGTAAGTCAAATTTCACATATCCTTCTTCATCCTCGTTCATAGACTTCCTGCAATACTCTTGTGTTGCATCCCACCAGGTGCGAAAAATGTGAAGTTATTATTTTCCCGTACTGCGTTATTTCTTTTCATAACAGTAAGGCTAAATTCTCGTTTTATCTGAACTTTTAAAAAATGTGCAAAATACGTCTCTATCTTTAAACAACCACCCTTTCCCATGTATGTGTAAAACAATCCCACTCTGTCTCAGAAAACCTCTTCCTAAGATCAAATGAAGGAAACAACTCTCAAGTCCCGACAATTATAATTTTTTGCTTAAATTTCCTATCATTTATACAAACAGTAGCACATATCACGTCCTTTGGTGCAACATTGTGAACAGCTAATGTTACTTGCCTCGTCCTAATAAATTTACTTCCAACCAGTGACGGCGCCAGGGAAATTTGACGGTGGAGGGAGGGGATGGGGGCAACAAAATATTGTAAGGGGGCAGTCACATTAAAACGCCCGAAAACACTACACATATATATACTTATATAATAATAATTATTATTATTATAATTATTATTATATTCATGTATGATATTCATGTATGGTGTTTTGTGTGTGTCTTTTATTTAGAGTGGACGTTTACTGCCTAAATTTACTTCTTGATTACGAGTTTATCTCCACATGATTCGTTTTAATAAAGACATTAATTCTTTTTTATTGGTAAGTTGCGTTGTCTCTAGTGGCCTATTTCAGTATTGAAAGACATTCATAATTTTATAATTCATCGTCTTTCTTGAGATGAAACTAGTGATATAAATATTTAAGTTATAAGATAATAATATAAATGATGAAAATAATGCTTCTAAGAGTTTAATTTTCTTGCAAAATATACGTGACGTTGGAAGAAATGAATCTTCTTAAGTATTAGAAACAATGTGAGGCACTTAGTGAAGTGCAATTCTCCTGTAGGAGAATTCTGCTCTGTGTGCTTTGGAGAACACATTGCGAACCTTTGGTACGTTCAGGACTTGACATTGCTTCTCAATGGCAAGAACAGCCAAATGAGGCAGTTTGCATCCAGCATCCTGTTTCGAGCAAGCCTTTTCAAAGATTTTAAGGACAACCATCTTCGTAACGCTGAAGAGTTTTGGGCAAAATTTGTGTTTCACCTTTCAGGGAAATGTTATCACAGGACAGAAAAATCAGACAAAGGTTACAGTTATCTCATAATTCAAGAAATATTCTGACCCTGGCAATACTTACTCTTACTCTACCACTCCAACTTATGTCTGTGCTACCCAATTACAGGCACCTATGGAGTTCGTGGGAAGAAGTTCTTGATATGTACGAGAAAGAGCGAACCTGCATCTAATGATTGAAGAGTGGCAAATCCTAATAAGCGTTCTTTTACCTGCCCGCGATATGTTTTGAATCGAATTTTAAGTGTAATTTGCATTTTAAGATTCACGTTCAATACATTTCCAAATAATATCCCCTCATAAACTTCAAGAGTATCGAAGAAATTCCCTTTGTTAAGGTTTCCTCAGACTCATCATCCCGAAATTCAAGTCCCTGAATAGTAAGAAACCGCGATGAATCCACAACAACTGACATGTAGTGTCTGGTTTTTCTCCGATCACCTTTGGTCCTGGGTTCGATACCCAGTGGAGGCACTTTAAACTATAAGTCCAGTCCAGATTAGTCTTACTGTGCATAAAGTGGACGTCAAACGCCAAATCAACCAACCAACCAAATCTTGAAACAACTTTGAATGTCTTTTAATAATTAGCGTTGTCACTAACGACCACGATTAGAATAATTTGCCCGTACTACAGATGATGTCTTGTGGTCCTGAAAATATTCGTGATGTTTTAAAATCATTCACATTCAACACTTTTCCCAGTTCTTAAGACTGGTTAAAACTTAGGTTAATCTCGGCTATTAAAGGATATAAATGAATGAGAAATCACCTATGCCCAGGTCGGCGCTCGAATCTTTGACGAAGCAAATTAATATTTGTTAATGAAGTTGGTATTATAAGCAGAAAAGTCATATCATGCAGAATACACCACTTTGAAAAGGTGAAAATCGTCATACTCTTATAAATGAACTCTTATTATTCGATATTTAATTAACTTCAGTTGGAGGGCCCAGGGGGGGGGGGCGAAGTGTCCGATATGGGGCGTACCCCTGCCTCCTCTGGCGTCGTCACTGCTTCCAACCCTCTAATAACTTCGCTGCTGATAGCCTCACCTTCGAAATGGAAGCTTGTGTGTCGGCGATTAATACAAATAACTTGTGTTCACTGTCCCTCTTTCATTCAAAGTCTGCCGTTTTCCTTTTCAGCTTTTCCTGCAAAACTTCCTGTCAGCAAGCAAACCAAATTACAGAATTTTTATTGCCCCTCCCTTGCATCAACTTTCATTCCTACTTTAGGCCTGGATTTATGGCACGTACCCGGTACTGCAGGTCAACCTCGCCCTATGTTTGGTGTTTGCCCCCTGAAGCAACGGTGTCCATTGTTCAAAGCGAAACCTTTGTCAGTGGGGAACGGCGAAAAATAGTCTCGGAATACACCCTGGTCGTAAACAAGCTCCCGCCACCCTGACATTGCTGCCAGCTTCCCTGTGAAGTTCAATAAAACTACTTTGTGAAATGTGTTTAATAACGAGTGAAAATGTAGACAGTAGATACTACATGTATTTTGCTCATAAACTTGAAGGCTAAATTTACAGAATAAAAAGAACAGCTACAACATTTTCATCTGATTTACAGAGAGGCTAATCGGGACTGGGCCCACAGTTTAAAGTGGGGTTCAAATCACAATGTGCCTTCACCGGGTATCGAACCCGGGACCCCTTGATTACAAGGCGACGATGCTACAACTGTACCATCGGCGAGTCCCCTCATAGAACAAAGTTTCCTTCTACGACGATTATACAGAACTTAGTGTACTTCCTTCATTTGAAATCTATTCTATATCAGCCCCAGTATTTCGTTATTACAATCCAAGGAATAGTATTCTCCTTAAATAAGAAATAAAGAAATAAAAAAAAAAAGCATTGGAAATAATCTTCAAACGGACGTAAAGAAATCGAATCCAACCACCTGCAGAATGCCTGAGGGAAACAACAAGAATTTTCTCAACAAAGACATATCCGAAATTTCCATAACATTCTAATAATTTCGCAACCCGTGCAAATAATCATGTGGTAAAATCTTGTCGTGGTTCCCAGTAAACACTAAAATCACCAAATTAGTTCTTTCCAAATTTCCCGTATTTTCCCCTCCTCTTTAGCTCTCAGCTGTTCGGAGTGGAATAATGCAAGATTATTTGTCCCTAATTATCTCCTTCTCTTAGTCTTGCCAATATCTTGGACTCCTTAATAACTTTCCCAACAACTCCTTATCAATTTGTACTGCCATGTTTCCCACAATGCTTTTCCTACTTCCTAATAACAATCACTTCTGTACACCCTTTGATGTAAAAATTAAATAATAATAATAATAATAAACCCTATCCGTCGGTCCGTTTATCTTTCCAACCTATAGAGCTGAGATTATTTTTACAAGATAAACCTCGGACGCAGACATTCCACGATCTTTTGGCCCCTTCTTCCACCTTCTCTACCTGCCCTTTTACTTCATGTTATTCAGAATTGTATTAGTATCTGGAGTACTATCGTAACATAAAGTTATTAACCTGGAATATTTTTTTTTAAAAAAATGGGGAGTAACGCTGAGTTTTGAAAGAGTATAGGAAATAAGTTTAGGTATTCATTCATGCCTCTCTCTAGAATTGTCTTCTTATTTTGACTTAAAACACGCTTATCAACGTTTCTAATTGAAATACTTTATTCCAAGCAAACAAGTATTTGAAACTGATTAAAAACTTTGCTTTTATTTTTTCGAGACATTCGAGACGAGACGAGACTTTTCAAAAGCCGTCTCGTCCCGTCTCGTCTCGAAAACGAGACGAGAAAGGCATTCCGTCTCGTGTCTCGTCTCGAAAACGAGACGAGACACGAGACGAGACGGGACATGTCCCGTCCCGTGAGCAACACTACTGCTACATTTATAATGGTTGCTCTTTCCGTCCGTTTTGCACACAAATTACTGTCGTAACAAACAAATCTGCCCAGACAGAGGACGGAATTGGAAGTGGAGGAGTAGTGAAGAATGAGTACGGAGGCAGAGGGGCGTCTGGAAGGCAGTGACGTAATTTATTCGTAGGCAGTATGAAAGAAATGCATACTTTTTATGAGAGAGTATTTATGGACGTAGTTTTTATTTTCCAGGTGGCGTTCTCGCTCCTGTCCTTCCCCGTCTTGCGCTTTCACTTGGGAACAGAAATAACCTAACTTTATTATATACAGGGTGAGTCAAAAGTCACTTACATAGGGATTTATGTGTGCACCTTGAACATCAATGGATTTGTGCACGCGACGTCTCCAGTTCTCCAGAACCTTTTGCAGAACTTCCGGCATAATCATGTCTGCACATTACGCAATGCGTTCCATTAGATGCTGGATCTTCTGTACCTTAACCGAGTAGACGAGCGCCTTTAAGGACAAAATCGATTGGTGTCAGGTCTGGAGACCGTGATGGCCACTCAGATAAATCACCTCTGCCCATTTTATTAAGCCAGTCTAGAAACTTTGTAGACGCACTGTGTATCACAATTTATTTCAATGAAAGAATGCTTGATTGATTGATTGATTTTACTTCGCATTTCTGCCACTTTTGGCTAATTGCGAAGATGGGGATGAGTGATGACATGATGAAATTGATGAATGGACACTCGCAAACATCCATGGCCGTCGTATCCGAGGTCCTAACCACTCCGCCATCTTGAATAATAAGTTGTAATATACTGAGACATTCACCTTCAGGGCTTATACCCCCCCCCCCCAACTTTTTCGCTTTTAGATGTCGGCTGTTGGTAAGAGATGATCCCCCTTCCGAAATAAAATTCTGGCTACGGACCTGGCCGATGTGACACTGACGAGAAAATGAATCACGCTCCAAGTGTCAAACCATGAGGTGCGTGGTCCCTAAGCCTGGGAGGGCATGAACCACGTGACTTGCAGTTCCTGCAGCCATTGTTCGGCTGCTCCACCCGGTTTGTCAAAAGGGATTCTACGCCCGATTCCCGACCTTCAATTGTCGAGGAGCGAGGTTGTTTCTTTCGTAATGGATTTCGCTAAGTCAATGGTCAGGTCCGTTATGATTTAAGCACCTGGCACTTGTAACTCCTTCCTGGACTACAACAATAAGGTATTGTTGAAGTAAAAGTGAACGTGTTCAATTTGTCAACATGGGCTTGCTGCCAGAAGATTGACAGGTCTTGAACCAAGTCCCTGCAGTAACTGTTCTGTGCGAGTCATGGCATGCCAAGCAGTGTTGCAGCAAGTGTTCCAGCAATTTCCCTTGTCGTAAGTAAAATTTTCCCTCTTTGAATCATAGTTTCCCTTAACCTCAGAAAAACTGAAACCTCACTCCCACATGCCTCAGCAAAGGTGGGAGATCATCCGGGGTGACGTGTGGTCAGCACGACGAACCCTCAATCATTGTTGTAGGTTGCCATGACCGGGATACGCTGCTCATTCGTAGCTCTCCAATTTCCTCACGATGGTGGGTGGCCACCGGTTCCATACACAGGTCGAAATCTCCGGAGAGAAGTTAAGCTTCTCCCAGGAGACTCGAAGCTGCGCGCGTCCTGTAGTCCGAGCCCAAAACTTTGAACCGCTCGCCACGTTGCGCATGTCCGTCCGCAGGTAGAGCACTTGCTTCCCCTGAGATTTATGGAAAGAAATATTATAATCCGAATGGTCATATTTTATAACAAAAAGTATTGTTTTCTGTGACTTACAGGCCGCATTATTATTATTATTATTATTATTATTATTATTATTAAAATAGGGTTACTTTTAAGCTTACAGTCTATTTTACACTGATTATTTAACTATAAAAAACAGCTTTTTGTCCTACATGAATTAATGTTAAGTATACAGTTATGCAAATTGTATGTAGATATACAGAATATGGAAATTACAAATGTATGTAATTTTTTTAAAAGGCACTTATAAGTAGTGGTATAGTGGAACCCCAAGCAAAACAACCTGCGCAGACCCGCGACTTCTGTGAACCGTACTCCCGCGAGGAGGGGAGGTGGAGAGTGGACCATGCCTTCTTATGGCCCGAGCTGAAGGGAAGAAGGGATAGCTGCGCGGGGACTTGTCGTCAAAGGTTTTTTTCCTTGTGGTCGCTCTATAGTAGTAATACTATTGTAATAATAATGAAAATAATAAAAGCAATAAGAGGAGTAATAATAGCAATAATATTAATAATAGCGTAATGAAGGTTTGTGACGGCCCCCCTGAGAAAAAATCCTGCGAGCGCCCTTGACGTGGCGTGTTTATTAATCCCATTAATAACTAAAGAAAACTAACTTATAAAAATACTAAGATTCATCAATAGTGTGAACATAAGGAGGAAATAACAAAATATTAAATTAATGGTATTAAATTATACACTTTGCGAGAAATGTAAGATGTATTGTGCCCCTTTGGGTACAAGGAGGAGACGCGACGACGTTATGCCTGTCTCTTCGTGTCACTTGTTAGGTATGGAGAAGAGTAGTGCGAAGACACAGCTCTTTATTATTAGTTTATTTGGCTGTTCGAGTCAGTCTGCCGACTTTCGTCGCGGAATGGTTAGCGCGTCGCGCTACAATGCCTGAGATGCCTGACTCACTCCCTCCCTTTTTTAAAGTTTTGGCCTCAGTGTTCGGAATCTCGTAAAAGCCCATGAATTCCTCAAAAATATCAAAATTTTCATTCACAGTTCGAATGCAGAATGTCAATTGTGCACATTCCCGACTTTTAACATCTGCCACCACGGAGCGCAAAACAGACTAATATATCAACGATCTCGTTCTGAATGACATGTGAGAGCCATTTCTAGCCCGAACTCCCATCCACTCCCCTAGTTCATGCACGTTGTCTTTTGGAACTCTTTAGTAAAAATGTTAAAAATACTCATAATTATACACTTACGTTAGTATATAGTAATAAATCGTGTGTTTTGTTATCTCTGGTCATACCCCCCCCCCCCAAGTTTATGGTTTAGCGGTCTCAGCCCCCCACCGTTGATGGTCTAGAACATTTCAAATATGTATTTAAAGTTAAATTCATGTGGCACAATTCAGAGTAAACTTTACAAGAGAAGCAAAATAATACATTAGATCCTCTTAAGCAAATTATTTAGGGGGCTCTGCCCTCACATCGTTAACGTTGGGGGCTCGAGCCCCCCAAGCCCCATGGAGTCGGCGCCTATGGTTGCATCATACTTTTCTATGTAGACACACACATATTCACAATCTCGGCAATTTGTAGAGGTTATGTGGTCAGCACCGCGCTCTAGGGCGAACCCCAGAACCTCTTTACGCACGAACAAATCTCAATCTTTAGATCACCCACTCCTTGAATCGAACTCAGGTCTCCCACGTGACATTCAAACGATCCACCGACAACAGCAGTGTCAATGGAGATTGTCACTATTCGTTTAATGCCGTAAGGGAAGATCTAACTTACTCTCCACGCTGGCATAAAACAATAGAAGGAAGTTGTAATTCCTGATGTAAACCGTCCCTTGATGGGAGTGTACGAAATAAAGATTATGCAACCCCCATCTTCATGTAACGGCCATAAAACAAGGTGGTGTGGTCTTTACCATTATTCGACCACGCCAGTGATGTAAGAAGCTTTGTTATGCATAAAGTACAATGGCTCTTAATTGATTTGTCAATGAAAGTAGCTTACAAGTAAACGTAGGACCTCTTATCGGGTCTTCAGATGAAATTTTGTTCTGTGTGAGCCTCAACGGAGTTCGAATATACCAACCATTTATTGTTATGGAAGTGTGCAAAGAACTAAGCAAAATGACATAATACTCACACCAACTTGAATCTGCTTGTTGACGCTCTTTCTTCTTTCACGTTATCTTTCTGCCGTCTCGCCTTATCTCTCTTTCTCGTTATTTCTCTTATCCGTCTTTCTCACTTACTCTTTCACCTTATCCTCTGTCCATCTATCTCGTTATCTTCCTAATCTCCTTTTTACTATATCCTTCTTTCCCCCTCTCGTTTTCCTTATCTCTCTATTCTCCTTTCTTTTTTAGCTGTCACCCTCTCTCCGTTCTCTTTCCCTCTTTCTTGTTTTCTCTATTCTCATTCTCTCTCTTTTACTCGTTATCTCTCTCATTCTTTTTCTCTCTCCGTCATTCTCTTTATCTCTTGCTCCCTATTTCTGTCTATCTCTCTCTTCCCGTTCTCTCTCCATTTTTCTTGTTACCTCTGTCTTCCTTTTTCCATTTATCTCTCTTTCTGTCCGTTATTGTCTTTATCTCTGTCTTCCCCTTTCTCTCTGTCCCTCTCTTTCTCTTTATATATCTCCCCCTATTTTTCGATACTCCCCCCCCTCTCTCTCCTTTGATCTCATTCTGCCTTTCTAGGTCCCATCTCCCTCTACAGATCAATTCTAGTTGCCACATTCCCTCAGATGTCTCGCATGATGATCATTCTTGTGTGGTGGATGCATTTGCCAGCGACCAGAAATATTTGAGTGTTTCGAAGGTACACATATAGGCCTACATGTATGTTAGGGCGTGGCGGCGATTAGGGGGGGCTAGGGTGGCAGTGCCCCCACCTACTTTTCGCTACTTTTGCCCCCGCACTATGCTAAACCTAATCTACAAAGGGAAATATACTGTGTTTTGGAACCCAATCACCGCCACTGGTTCGTACATATAGTTCTTGAAAATTTCTTAACTATCTACATTGCATCACGGTGTTAGTAACACGTTACTTTAAAGCCAAAGTACTCCCCCATGGCGCAGTGGTAGCGTTGTCGCCTTGTAATCAAGGGGTCCCGGGTTCGATTCCCGGTGGAGGCACATAGTGGTTCGGAACCCACTTTAAACTGTAGGTCCAGTCCCGATTAACCTTACTGTGCATAAAGGGGACTTAAAACACCAATTCAATCAATCAATCAATAAAGCCAAAGTAATTTTCCCGGCTCTTCTGGTGAAAATAAAGTGCAAGGAGGATTGCCTTTTTCTTTTAGAACTTGCGAAAAACAGAAAATCAAATCTCACGACGTCTGAAATATACAAGAAACTGCAAATTAACCCAGAAGGCAGATTAAGTACGCTCGCATGGGGCGCTGAACTTTCCTCGTGGACACTTTCACCCATCGAGTGCAATTAAAGATTTTTCACGCCTGTCTCCGCTTGGAATTACAGCGTCTCCGAATCAGCTAGCGCCATTAAAGAGCAATTTAATATTTGTTCTTGGCTGTTACGTCCCGCCATTGCTTAATGTCAATCTCAGTTGGCTAATGGCACGTGGACTATGGTATTCCTTGGGGACACAGAAGAATTGGTTACGCTCATATTTTAATAATGTTAAAATAAGTGTTTTGTGACGTTACATGTTCAAAGCAATCGAGTTCCAGTTACTTCACATAAAAGGTAACCTGGTTACAGTTAATCGTTTGAGAAAATAACTCTGATATCGTTACTCTAAAATCTAGTCCTGATTAACCTATCCACATGTACAGACTCTAAAGAACTCTGTCCCCTTTTTTTTGTTTGTCTCTGTCTTTTTACTTCTTCTCATTCTTTCTCGTCCTCTCTCTCTCTCACTTTCTCTTTCTCTCCCTCTTGTTATGGGTTTTTCTCTTCGTCTCTCCCACTCACTATCTTCTTATCATTTCCTCTCACTCTTTCACTTTACCACTATCCCCTTGTTTCATCTTCTCTCTCTCTTCCTCTTTCACCTTATCTGTGTCCCCCTTTTATTCTTTTCTCTCTCCTTCTATTCATTGTTCCCTTCTACTTCTCCTTTTCCCTCTCCAACCTGTCGCTTTTAATTTCCGCTCCAATTTCTCTTTATCTCTCTTCCCTATTTCTCTTCTCCCTCCCCTCCTTCTTTTCTTTATTTATCTCCCCCTCTTAACCTTTATCTCTCTTCCTCTCTCTTTTCCATTCCCTCTCCACCCTTTTTCTTTTATTTTCCTTCCAATTTCTCTTTACGATCTTTTTCTCTTATTGTATCCATCTTTCTCTTTACTTCTTCCTCTCCCCCGTTCTCTTTATCTCTCTTCTCATTCTCCTTGTCTTTGTGTTGGTCTACCTTGCAACGCCACCAAGATCGACAAGAGAGAAAATGGCTTTGAACACAGAAGACCTTTCCCACGATCTGTTCTCACAGATCCACGTGTAACTCGGTGGGCATTCAATTCCTACACCCAATTTAAGCAAGAAGGAAAAGTCCGCAGACCGACCGCAAGTGCGGAGGAAACAGTGGAGGCTCTTGGGTTTACCAAATCTACTAAAATCACCCAGGTAAACAATCCATTCAAATTTGAATTATTTAAACGCTTTACTTTTCCCCAATTTTAGTGCGAGAAATTCCTTTCCTTGCTCCTAAAAATTGTCTTTGAAAGTGGGTGTTGTGGTTGATTTTTCAATTCGAGTGACTAACTTCACAGCAGCTTTCGTTTATTGCGTATGTGTGTCTGGCAACGCTGCTCCCTCCTTTCCACCCCTGCTACAACGCTGCTCACTTTGAGTTCTGCGTGCATACGAGAGCGCTCTTTCACAACTAAGGCAAGTTGCCCAGACATGCCGTTTTATCCACATAAAGCCACGAAACACTGCGAATTTATTCCTTTGTTAGAGTTTTTGGTCAGTTTCTCTGCACGTATTTTTCTCCAACCTCCTTTCTACATACTAAATGCAGAGCATAATATGTGGCGAGTTTTTTTTTTATATATATATATATATACGTAAAAACTGCATATCCCGGAACCTCTATAAGAAGGAAACTTATAAATACGGAAAAAAGTCCCCAGAACGGACACATTTTATACCTGAAAATGACCTGCTTAGGGCGGAAACCTCCTTAACGCGGAAACGGAACACCTTTTCAAGACGAACGAGATGTTTTTATTCTCAGTAAGAAGGAAATTTCTTCCTTTATTTTTTTCGCTCGCAAGAAAACAATGCAATACTGTAAGTGGAACACGCCTCTGTTGCCACTCGCTTATCGGTAACATTGTCGATATGAAAGAATGCCCTACAATACTCATAGCTCTTACGATTCCGTTTCTTTATTTCATCTCTTACCCTCTTTCTCCACATTTCTTTGTCTATTTCTCCTCTGTTCTTTCGTCATTTTTCTATTTTTCTTCTTATCTCGCTTTGTTTCTTTTTTCTTCTGTTTTATCTCAATCTTTCTTCACCTCTCTTATTCCATCTTTCAATCTTTCTCTTTCCCTCTATGCACATCGCGCTACGACGCCAGGGGTCCCGGGTTCGAAAAGATACATACGTACAAGTGTACGTTCTTACAGTACTGTAAAAAGTGTACCAACATGTTGTGTAGTTACATAATTGTAATTTCTGCTGTGCTTATTGCGATGGTATCGCATTTTTATTCATGTACGTATAATCATTAGTACTCCACATTATAAGTAATGCGAAATGTAAATCTCTTTCCATTATTTCCTGCAGCGCTCTATACTGTATTTAAAGTCAACCCTGTACAAGAAGGAAAACTGTTAAGACGGAAATTTTGCTCGGAACCATCATGCTCCGGGATAGACAGGTTTTACTGTATAAGTTTGACATTTTTTTTTGGGTACACTTTGGGTTGAGATAAGCTGATTGATGCTGACCAAATCCTTTGTGCCATATGCCTTCACTGGAAATCGAACCTGAGACCACTTGATTACAAGACGACGACGTGTACACTTCCTGAAAACTGCTAACGCCTTCAGATATAAGGAGAAAGTGCTAGCGAGGAGGAGGAGGAAGAGATAACAAGAAAGAGTGAGAAAGAGGAGAACAGAAAGAATGAAGAGGAAAAGAGATAATGAGGGAGGAGGAAGAGGTGTCAATTGGAATTTTTGGGAGTTCAAAACGCAAGATGCCAGTGAAAATCAACATTTAGCAAATTCAATTAACGATGTTGACCTGAGGCAATTGCTAGATATCAATTAATGACAACTAATTTAAACCTGATTTTATAGTTAGGTTCGATTATGTCTAGAATTGCTAACTGTTTCTGATTATGGCTATATATTCTATTAATATTTAATTTCAAGAGTGCATATTAATTCATGTACAGGGCGAGTCAAAACTCGGGTTCCATAGGAAGTTTCTGCCTGTGAGTGAAGCAAGATGCTGACCAAAGACCAAAGGGTGGAGGTGATTTTCCTGAGTGGCCACCGCGGTCTCCAGACCTGACACCAATGGATTTTGTCCTTAAAGGCGCTGCTCTACTCAGTTAAGGTACAGAAGATCCAGCATCTGAAGGAACGCATTTCGTAATGTGCAGACATGATTATGTCTGACGTTTTGCAAAAGGTTCTGGAAAACTGGAGACGTCGCGTGCACAAATGCATTGATATTCAAGGTGCACATATTGAAGATATACTGTTTTTTATTTAAACACTGGACTGATTTTATACGCTATTTAATGTACACTGACACTGGACTACATTGGAGTGGAGTCGACCCCGTGTAGCAATGTCTCTCGCTGTTCTCTCGTTCAGTACGGGTATTTCCCAATACGAACCACACCCTCAGCAGTCTCCGAAGAAGATAGTCTGCACCGTCCTGCCACCTGGTGGCGACAAGTATAATAAACACTGAAATATACAAATTCTCACATATCCATAACACGATAGTAATACATACACTAATCTATCCCAAACATATACTATAAATCCCTATGTAACCTGACTTTGGACTCACCCTGTATAATGTTTAAAGAAAATGTAGAGATGTATTTACGAGTAAAATCATTGGGGCCGGGACAAAAGACTTGCCACAAAAGAATACTGCTTTATACGTAACTCAGTTCTGCCATCTGCGTAAATCTGATTTATACGTAAATTTCTGTACGTCCCTGCAAAATATAATTGAAAACGTGTTAATTATACCTTATTTATACGTTATGCATTTATACGTAAAATTAGGTGTACTAATTTTCATAGAATACAGTTGATTTGTACGTAACCGAGCTACAATAATATCGTAGAAGTGACAGTTTTCAGTTCTTACTGGTCGGCCATGGAGAACATCAAGATGAAAAGTTATACGCTGGACCAGAAAGTGAAATTTATACGGTAAGTGGACGCTAATCCACATAAAACTAAATGTAAAATAGCTGCAGATTTGAGCGTTACTTATACCACACTTTGCACAGTCATTAGTCCTAAAGTAAATGCTATTTTTAGACGATTTTAAAAAATTGATATAGGTCTTTTCAGTTCTTACGGCGGGCGCTCTATAAGCTGCCACGGGAAGTGGGGAGCGGGGTTATTCGCCGCAGATTAACCAGACAACAGCGGTGGCGCCAAGAGATACGACGTGGCGGAAAATAGGTACTACGTGAACCTCGTTCTACAGGCTGCTGCGTTTCTTATCGTGCTGGATTGGTCGCTTCCCCGCTCCCCACCCTTGCCAGCTTCTAGAGCGCCCGCCGTAAGAACAGAAAAGACCTATAGTAAGACTATATTGTCTATTATTTTTTCAGTGTCAAAGTGTTTACTAATAAAGTGACAAATGTACATACTTTTAGATTCGCTAACTTAGAGCTTTATGGCAGAAATAACCTGTATTACTGTATATCTTTGTCCTCAAAATATATATTAGTTTACAGTATTTTAATAATGATATGACATGGTATCTAAATCTAATTTTTAAGTAATTCTCTGCTATACCTATTTTTTTCTCTTCACCTTTACGTACGTGGAACTCAGGTTCAACTGTATACCGGGCGACGGTTTTACAAAGGTTGACAACCACTGACCTAAGGTACTACAAGTAAGTGTTGAGGGACGGTTTATAGCCAAGCATACATAGCACCACCACGATAATGCACTGTAAAATCTTTTCCTCCGCATAGCCCCCGCCCCCAATTGGGTACGGTGGGTGGACACGTGGGATACCGCTTCGACTCCGATTCACGGAAACACTCAAGGGCGGACTTTTTAGAGGCAGCCGTGGGCAGCGTTTCTGCTTTAGCACCGACGTCAACTTCAGGAGACTCCCATAAAAGCTTTATGATCTAAGCAAAATGGGTAGGAATTACCCGTGAATTCGCCTACGACGAGATTATTACCCGGACGCCAAATTGCGGGCGGAGGGAGGAACAACCTGGTCTCTGGAAGAGCTTCCAGGCTATTTTTGCTCCTTGGGGGGGGGGGGGCAGCACCCTCGCCAAGGACACCTCACGCTTTGGTGTTCACCGCGCTGGTTCAGGAAAGTTTTGCCGAATTTTACATTGAGATCTGCTTTATGCTCATATGGCTTGGATCGAAATCTAAATATAGGGTGTTCCGTATAGGATGCCGAATTAGAAAATTAAATAGAAATAGGGAAATTATCATGAACATAGTTATATTTCACATATACGATGTAAGCAGTAACATCTCCCATTTACGTATGACAATGTCAGGCATATGTCCACCCCTGCTCTGATATCTCATTGCTTACCTACTAAAAAAATATCCCATACATTGATTTCCCTTCAAAATTGAATATCAGTCAGTTTTGACCCTAAATTTCAGACATTTGCATTAGATGTGGTGAAAAAATATACGGAACATAAATTGTAGCCTGAAATTTACTAAAAACAATGTTTTTTACCCCAGATTTCTATAATTTTTCTTAGCTGAGTTATCATAATTATCGCAACTGTCTGCATAGACCAAAATGTTGTAAGTCATGAAACAAAAATGGCCTCCATTTTCAAACGAAGTCTAGTTCTAGAAAAATGATGCCTGTTTTGAACTACCCTTGTACAGGTGTTACAACGACAAACAAATGAAAAATTTTAAAAATGGTCGAGCGACCAGTGCTGGACCATTTGGTACGGATTGACCCTGAAATTGTAGTCAATTTCCAAAAACCGTAAAATTTTCGTAAGAAGGAATAAAAAAACCAGAAATTTTATTTTTTTGTAGAGAAAGAGCATGTCTTTGCAATGATTTTCAACATCAAAACTTTTTGTTTTCAATCATACCCACATGATGAAAATTCAGATTTTCTTAACCTAGTTTTCCCGCTACAAATCCATTATTAGTATTTTTATATGCATTTGTAAAACTTTTTTAGTGCTGATGTATTTTTTTCTGAAATCCTCATTATTTCATTGAACTTTGTGTAAAATTTCAAAGAGATCTGATGATTGGTTAAGGAGAAAAGAAATAAAATGTAAGCAAGATTATCTTGTGTCGAGGGTCTCAAGAGTGACAGACAACACTGATTTAATGACATTTAAAGTGCTGTAAAATTAAAACCGTTTGAGATAGAGTGAAAAAAATTTAGGGAGTTTCTTTCAACCATAAAGGAAATGTGTATACAAAATTTCATCGAAATCTGAGTTGGTGGGTGTCAAAATCTTAGATTTTTTGCGTTGATTTGATGTGGAATGACCCTACGTTCAGAATTTAGTGTCCACGTCGCTCCATGTTGCATATATGTGAAACATATATCGTTTCACATATTAATGTAAAAAAGAATTATATTTGGAATGCATATATCAAGCATTTTCTGTCTTTCAAAAATAGTTTGTGTGCTTGTTTTCCATTATTAATGTGAAATTGAACGTGTTGAAAAAAATAATTCAAATAGTTTGTTCGAACACAAATGTTTTAGCACTAATTTCTACCTTTTTTGTATAATTTACGAGGGTAATAACGTCTCTGATACTACCGCTATCACTACTACTACTACTAATAATAATAATGTTATAATAAGAACATTATTGTTATTAAAGTTATTATTTGTACGTTTATTTTGGTACTTGCCCCCCACCGCCAAAAATTCGTGGTTGCGCCTATGAGCCCATTCTTTTGAAATTCACCTCGTATTATATGCATTTCCAACTTACTAAAGCTGTCGCGAGCCGCTCCTGAACAAATGTAGTATTGTTCCAAAATTTCACTAGATGGCGTTCGCTGATCCCTTTCTACTTCTTCATCATCTTTGCTTCCAGAAGGTTCCTGATTGGTCTAGTTGTACTTGGATGCAGATCAGTTTTGGTTTACGTCATAATTAGAAGCTACAATTGCAATCATATTGCAAATAAATTATGATTTTAAACCACTATGTTAGAAGTTCCGAGAATGTTCGCTTCATTTAGTATAACAAGATAGTGAACATGGAGAAATATTGTGTGCAGAAATTAATCTCTTGGATTATTAATGAAAAGTTTTATGAAACTACTTTATGTTCACTGTGTAACCAAAACAGGGCCTGCCTGGTCATCTGTTTACCCTGTTTGCCTGCCTGAGAAGTGAGATTTGGGTAACCTAGCTGTGACCATTCACAGGACCAGTGTAGGTGCGTGTCAAAAAAATCCAGTCCTAAATCCAGATTAGCTTTTCTGTGCATAAAGTGGACAAAAACTCGATGTAGCGGCGTTTCTCATTCTTGCTTGGCTACGTCAAATCTGGAAAACGTGAAGTTACATAAAATTTGGGTCCAGCAGACGAACCTAAGAAAGGGACTTCGGTTCAAGGCCGATCAAGAAGGAGGAGTCCACACAACATTCGGTTAAAACACATTCCCTGCGAGGGTCAAGGAACCATGGCTTTTCACTCCAACACTCAAACAATGGGTTATTTGACCACGGACAATCTCCGCAATAACTTTTCTTTACTGGGGTCGAATTTCTACGGGAGCAGAGCATATTACTATGCACGC
Organism: Lepisma saccharinum; assembly: GCF_977018435.1. Taxonomy (NCBI): domain Eukaryota; kingdom Metazoa; phylum Arthropoda; class Insecta; order Zygentoma; family Lepismatidae; genus Lepisma; species Lepisma saccharinum. The sequence goes on along the minus strand of NC_139251.1, from coordinate 64,059,487 downwards.
CACGTCGCCAGGGGCCATAATTGCGGACCAATGAGGGAATTCTTGCGTTTCTTCTGTCGTGAACATATGCAGAAATTGGTCGGTTATAAAAAATGGACCATATTTGCATGACTCACTTTGTCTCGAGGCCTGGTCCACTCTTTTAATTATCTATTGTTGAAGGATGACTTTATAGGTTCGTTTTTTTGCCTCTTGCATTGTTGGAAGTTTTAGTATGGTTTTAGCGAAGAGAATTACGACGCCAGGGGTCCCGGGTTCGAATCCCGACATGGGCATAGGCGAGTGTCCCTTCATGAATTTCGTCATATTAGCACACATCCTCAGCGTTGAGATTAGCCAGAAGTGGCAGAGGATCGACGCTAAATGACAAAATGATATCAAGTCGTTCCTAGAAGTTACCATGTAATTTCCAATATTGTACTTGATTGATCGATTTGATTTATTTTAAATCGCTTTTCTGTCACTTTGAACTAATCGCAAAGATGAGGATGAGTGCTAATATGACGAAAATAATGACCTATGCCCAGGCCGGGATTTCAACCCGGGACCCCTCCAATATTGTACTTGTGCAATTTAACTGTCTGCCTGTTGATTTAGAAAAAATCATGCCACCGTTTCTCTTTTTTTTAAAAGGAAAAACAAATTTGATAAATTATATAACCACTCCGAGATTTTCTACTCAACGAACGCCACCGACGAGGCCCCCCTCCCTTCTTTTCGCCCTTAACAACGCTCCAGTACCGCTGTTCGCTGTGCAGTCGACACGTGCATACGAAAGTGATCTTGCACAAAATACAATTGATTGGGTTTAAGTCCGCTTTATGCCCAGAAAGGCTAATCTGATTGATTGATTTGCTTTATTTTACTTCGCTTTTTGTCACACTTTTGGTTAGTTTGCGAAAATAGGGATGAGTGATGATATGATGAATGGACACTTACTAAAATCCATGGCCAAGCCGGGATTCGCACAAGGGATCCTGGCGTCGCTGCGCGATTTGCTAACCACTCCGCCACCGAGTAAGATATGCTAATCTGGACTGGATCAACAGTTTAAATACGAGCCACTGTGTGCATACAACGAGTATCGAACAGTCTCCTTGATTACAAGGCGATGACGTAACCACTACGCCATCGGGGAATCCCCGACAACGGATTGACGAGGTCTGACTACCCAATACGGGAAGCCTGCAGTTGCTTTTTTTCTTTCTTTTAGCCTGAAACCTAGTCTATCAGTAAGTAGGAAGCCCGTGAGATATTTTCCAGTCTGGTACCTAGTCTATCAGCAAGTAGGAAGCCCATGGGTTATTTTCCAGTCTGGTACCTAGTGTATCAGTAAGTAGGAAGCCCATGGGTTATTTTCCAGTCTGGTACCTAGTGTATCAGTAAGTAGGAAGCCCGTGAGATATTTTCCAGTCTGGTACCTAGTCTATCAGCAAGTAGGAAGCCCGTGAGTTATTTTCCAGTCTGGTACCTAGTGTATCAGTAAGTAGGAAGCCCATGAGTTATTTTCCAGTCTGGTACCTAGTGTATCAGTAAGTAGGAAGCCCGTGAGTTATTCTCCAGTATGGTACCTAGTGTATCAGTAAGTAGGAAGCCCCTGAGTTATTATCCAGTCTGGTATCTAGTCCATCAGCAAGTAGAAAGCCCATGAGTTATTTTCCAGTCTGATTGATTGATTGATTGATTTAGTTTATTTTACTTCGCGTTTTGTGCCTCTTGGCTAATTTGCGAAGATGGGGATGAGTGATGAAATGATGAAATGATGAAATTATTTTCCAGTCTGGTACCTAGTCTATCAGCAAGTAGGAAGCCCATGAGTTATTTTCCAGTCTGGTACCTAGTGTATCAGTAAGTAGGAAGCCCATGAGTTATTTTCCAGTCTGGTACCTAGTCTATCAGCAAGTAGGAAGCCCATGGGTTATTTTCCAGTCTGGTACCTAGTGTATCAGTAAGTAGGAAGCCCATGGGTTATTTTCCAGTCTGGTACCTAGTGTATCAGTAAGTAGGAAGCCCGTGGTATATTTTCCAGTCTGGTACCTAGTCTATCAGCAAGTAGGAAGCCCGTAAGATTCTTCCAGTCTGGTACCTAGTCTATCAGCAAGTTGCAAGCCCGTGAGTTATTATCCAGTCTGGTACCTACTGTATCAGTAAGTAAAAGCCCATGAGTTATTTTCCAGTCTGGTACCTAGTCTATCAGTAAGTAGGAAGCCCATGTTAAATTTTTCATTTATTTTTTACATTTTTAAAAATTTGATTGTAGTAATAAGTCACTATGATAACTAGCACCTGTTTTTTATGCGTATGCACATTTTCATTGTTATTCCAATATGCAATTCACACTTGGGACAGAATATATACTTCATGACCAACAGTGGAGGAAACGATAAATATAAATGACCCTACCAATGTAGTCAATGGTGCAGAAACGCCACTCCCAATCAGAATTCACTCCAGTTACTTTGATGAGTCGCCCATTAATATCCGCCACAGCAATTACAATATAAAGGAACAGCTCGAAGCTGAAATAAATAGATCTGAAAATGGCTTTAAATTATGTCATCTAAATATTCAAGGTTTACTCAACTCCATAGATGAATTTAAAGAAATGATATCGATCTTAAACTTTGACCTGATAGCCATTACAGAAAGCTGGTTAAAACCGAATATTAGTAATAATATAGTAGACATCGAAAATTACACATTAGTTCGACAAGATAGATTAAACAAATCTAGAGGTGGTGTGTGCTTATACATTTCTAAATCGCTTAAATGGAAACTTTTAGACGGGTTCGTTAATAATGATATCGGCGTAGAGTACCTTGTAATCGAATTAACTATCGATAGGAAAAAAATTGGACTTATGGTAGCATATAAACCCCCAAATGTCAGCTATACTCACATCAGTCACGTAGCAGATATCCTCCAACACCTATACTTAAATTACGATTACTTCATTGCGTTAGGCGACTGGAATATCAACATGTTAAGAAAAAACGAAAGCAGTCCTAGACTCCTTCAGAGTATAATCAAGGAAGTTCACGGGAAACAATTAATTACCAAGCCAACCAGAGTGACAGCGACGTCAAAGTCATTAATTGATTTAATCGTTTGTTCACAAGATTTAATTGTAAAGCAAATTGGGCAGAGCGAGTTACCTGGAATCACAGATCACCATATAACATACTCCATATTTGACCTGTACGCACCAAAGCAACCTAAAAAAATTATCAAAATTAGAAATTTCAAAACCATGGACTTGGACAAGTTTCGTAAAGACGCGGAAAATGTGGAATGGTGCAAAATCGAAAGAAACGAGGACGTAGATGCAGCGGTGGAGGCCTTGAATGATAACATTATCAGATTAATAGATAAGCACGCCCCCCAGCGAAAAATTCGTGTAACCAAACCTCCCGCCCCCTGGATTTCAAATCAAGTAAGGGAATTCTGGAAGTTGCGCGACTTCTTTCATCTGAGATATGTAAATACAGGAGACCCAGACGCTCTCCTATCGTACAAATACTTCAGAAACAGAGCCAAAAAAGCAGTCAGAAACGCAAAATTTAAGCACTATAACGAAACGGTAAATATGAATGTAAAAAATGCTAAAAATTTATGGTCTAACCTCAGAAGCCAGGGACTTTTACCAAATAAAAAGAGTAATGCGCTCTCCCCAGATACATTTCGGCCGAATGCGGTAAACGAGTTCTTTGTTAAGCCGAGTGCACCCTCAGATAACAATGCAGCGGTGATTGATGAAACCAACACGTATCTTGAGCAACCCAACAATGACACGTTCTTTTTTACCCCAGTAAGTAGCGAACAAGTACGTAAAATTTTTAACAAAATGAAATCGAAAGCGTGCGGTTATGATGGCATAAACCTAACTATTTTACAGTATTGCATCCCCTTTTGTTTAAAAGCTCTTACGCACATTATTAATCTTTCCCTTTCCAAAGGTTGGTTTCCTCAAGAGTGGAAAAAATGCGAAGTAACACCTATACCTAAAAAATCCAACCCCACAGAAATAAAAGATCTACGACCTATTAGCATTCTATCCACAATGTCCAAAATACTTGAAAAAGTAATTTATGAACAAATACTTTCACATATTCAAGGTTTCCTACCACACTTTCAATCTGGTTTCAGAAAAATGCATAGTACTTGCACTGCGCTGGTAGATATCGTAGACAATGTAAGTAAAGAAATAGATGAAAATGAAGTTACACTTTTAGTCTTGTTGGACTATTCAAGAGCGTTCGACTCGATCAATCATGAATTGTTATTGGCCAAACTGTATCACTATGGCGTTACCGGAAACGCGTTAAATTGGTTTCGATCATATCTCGGCAACAGGAAACAACGTGTGAAATATCGGGAACCGGAAGTCACATACTCTAAATGGTTAGTTGTTCAACAAGGCGTCCCTCAAGGAAGTATATTGGGTCCACTACTATACATGATTTACGTAGCTGATTTCGACCGCGCTGTCCAATATTGCCGCTACCATCAGTATGCTGACGATTCGCAAATCTATATTCAGTGTAATACAGAAAACTACGATAATGCGATGACCAAACTTCAATTCGACCTTGATGCTATAACAAATTGGTCACGGAGGAACTCCCTTCAATTAAATCCAACAAAATCTTGCTTCATGACCATAGGAACTCATGGTGCACTTAAGAAACTTCACAAAAACGCACCTTCTCCTCCAACTCTTGGCAGTATACCGCTATGCGAAGTGGATACAAGCAAAAACTTGGGGATTGTGTTCGATAGACACTTAAATTGGGAGCCACAAGTCGAATTTATTGTGAAAAACTGTATGGGGAAACTTAAATCTTTGTATCATTTAAAACATGCTCTGGACGCTAATGTTAAAGATCGTCTTATGCAATCACTCGTCCTATCCACGTTAGACTATTGCGCTCCAGTGTACAGTAATATATCCCAGGGCTTAAACTATAAACTTCAAAAAATTCAGAATTGTTGTATACGTTTCATAATTAACCTAAACAGAAAGGAACATGTATCCCCCTATTTAAAGAAACTTTCTTGGCTAAACATTAACAATAGAAGAAAATACTTAACACTCACCTTGATGCACAAAATACTTAAGAGTGGCTCCCCAAAATACTTATCCGATAAGATCTGTTCTCGTAGAACATCAGCCGAACATAATATCCGCAACAAGCACAATCTAAAAATCCCCAAACATAAAACCGCCACATATAACAAGTCCATCATTGTTACAGGGATCAGGGAATGGAACAAACTGCCTGCACCATTGACTAACATTATTTGCCATCAAAGTTTTAAGAAAAATCTGAAGAACTTACTATTGTCCCAACAACTTAATTAACCTTCATATGTTAACAATTGCACCTGCACTTATACATCATATAATGCATACCTAACCTACCCCCCCACCCCCGGTATACACATTGAACTACCGAAGACTTATTACTTATCTTTACTCAACAGTGTATATATACTAATCTATTCAATGTATTATTTTATCATTGTATAATCTTTATATTATCTTTATTGTATTATTATGATCATTATGTGTTTTTTTTTCTTTCTTTCTGTTTTTATTCATTTATTGTATCTTTGACAAGGGTTGGTTGTAAGAACGGCCCATGAGGCCGAAACACGCCTGCTTAAATAAAGACCATTCTATTCTATTCTATTCTATTTTCCAGTCTGGTACCTAGTGTATCAGTAAGTAGGAAGCCCATGGGTTATTTTTCAGTCTGGTACCTAGTGTATCAGTAAGTAGGAAGCCCATGGGTTTTTTTCCAGTCTGGTACCTAGTGTATCAGTAAGTAGGAAGCCCATGGGTTATTTTCCAGTCTGGTACCTAGTGTATCAGTAAGTAGGAAGCCCATGGGTTATTTTCCAGTCTGGTACCTAGTGTATCAGTAAGTAGGAATCCCGTGAGATATTTTTCAGTCTGGTACCTAGTGTATCAGTAAGTAGGAAGCCCCCGAGTTATTTTCCAGTCTGGTACCTAGTCTATCAGTAAGTAGGAAGCCCATGTGTTATTTTCCAGTCTGGTACCTAGTGTATCAGTAAGTAGGAAGCCCATGAGTTATTTTCCAGTCTGGTACGTAGTGTATCAGTAAGTAAGAAGCCCATGGGTTATTTTCCAGTCTGGTACCTAGTGTATCAGTAAGTAGGAAGCCCATGGGTTATTTTCCAGTCTGGTACCTAGTGTATCAGTAAGTAGGAATCCCGTGAGATATTTTCCAGTCTGGTACCTAGTGTATCAGTAAGTAGGAATCCCGTGAGATATTTTTCAGTCTGGTACCTAGTGTATCAGTAAGTAGGAAGCCCAAGAGTTATTTTCCAGTCTGGTACCTAGTCTATCAGTAAGTAGGAAGCCCATGGGTTTTTTTCCAGTCTGGTACCTAGTGTATCAGTAAGTAGGAAGCCCATGGGTTATTTTCCAGTCTGGTACCTAGTCTATCAGCAAGTAGGAAGCCCGTGAGATATTTTCCAGTCTGGTACCTAGTCTATCAGCAAGTAGGAAGCCCGTGAGTTATTATCCAGTCTGGTACGTAGTGTATCAGTAAGTAGGAAGCCCGTGAGATATTTTTCAGTCTGGTACCTAGTGTATCAGTAAGTAGGAAGCCCCCGAGTTATTTTCCAGTCTGGTACCTAGTCTATCAGCAAGTAGGAAGCCCGTGAGATATTTTCCAGTCTCGTACCTAGTCTATCAGCAAGTAGGGAGAACCCAGTATTATCGGCTATACAGGCATGGAAGAAATGCACCCAAGGTGCTTTGATGCTGCACCAACTCACCCGGTGGCCTCTTGTTCTCGTGCACCTCTTCAAGCGCTCCGCTCCTTTTAAACACCAGAAAAAGTCTCTCCATAAAAGGGGGCAGAAGACATTAAAGAATGAAAGATGGAGTTGAAGAGGCTGAGAAGGAGTCAAAACAAAGGAACTGCGGAAAGTCTAATAATAGTGCTAATAGATGGAGGCAGTAATCTTCCTGTCGATTCTCGTTTCTCCCATTCGCGGCAGGTGGCAAAAACGAAGCCTGTCGAAGGCAGAATAAAGAAGCTCTTCATAAAGGAATACAATCATCACAAATCATGGTGGTTAAGTGTCTAGCGTCCATTAGGCTTTGTCGTTGCTGGAGAGGAGTTGAATGATTGATGATGAACGAGAGTCATGTCCGTCAAAGAGTTCTCTTCTGCAGGGTTCTTATCTGATTGTCTTCGAGGCAAAGGCAATAGGTACCGGGTGTCACAAAAGTGACACTGCAATTTATGCCCAAAATGTCCTTGATTGAAATTTTCGAGGACACACAAACATGAAACTGTAACACGGGGTGACATAATTGCGTTACCGTTAGCGCTAATAACTCGGAACCTTTAAAGAATGTTAACAAATGTACGAGGGGGAGTCAAAACGAAAACTGCCAACCGCATCGATTCCATCATTATATCACCCATTCTCATCTTCGCGATTAGTCAAAAGTGGGAGAAGAGGGAAGTAAAGTAAATTAATCCAAAGTTATTACAAGATCTTTCGTTTCCTCGATACGAAATTTTTAATCTGCTGATTGTTTCTCACTCTTGGTGTATTCATTCCTCTCCCTTGGATGGGGCATTCGGAAGAATGTAGCTGTACTCTATCCCGGGAATCTCTGGAGCAAGGCCACGCATAACGGTAGAGAAGGGGAGAAAGTGAGTGGGCGGAGCGAAGCAGTACACGCAGCTGTAGTCGCTTTTCCCCTTCCACGCAATGCCGTTACCTGTCATGGGTTCATTGGTTGAGGCATATCCAGTCACTACTTGCGCAGAGACTTCCTCCAGATATTCTCAGGACAGAGTATAGGTTTATGTATTTAGTGGGGGGGGGGATATCATTACATATAGCCTATATACTGTGAAGTTATATAGCTTAATTTGGCTTAAAATTATGTATTGTTTTCTATGTATTAATGATATTCGTTATTTATATATTATATTATATTACTTATACTGTGTGTGTGTGTGTGTGTGTGTATATATATATATATATATATATATATATATATAATGTAATGAATATAATAAAGAAAGGTAAAGTGCTCCCCTGTGCTATGCACTACGCTATGAAGGCGAATATAATACATGATATGCCATATTAAGTTATGTATCTATGGAGTTACAATATGGCTTATTTTTGTTACACTTATTTGCTTGTTGCTCCTTCCTCTTTCTTTGTCTCGTCTCCAATTTTCATATCAATTCCTGGAATTATTCTAGTCCAACCAATTTTTATCTTTTTTCCATCCTGGTACCTCTCTCGCTTGTTCCCTTTTTACGCTCTTTTAGGTTCTCTTCTTTCTCGCCTACTTCAGTCCTTGTTCACTAGTTTCATTTCTCTCTCGCAGACTTCATTTATCGCATTCTCTTTTTTGTTCTCGTTTCCTTCATTGCCTTCCTTTCCTCGTGTTCTCTTTTGTCTCTCTCTTCCTCTGTAGCTGTATATCATCTCCCTCTCCGTCTCCTTCGTTTCTCCATTTCGTTCTCTTGCTCCATCACTCCCTTTCCTGTTCCCTTATCTCCTTCTTTCCTGTTTTTCCAAATTCTCTAGCCTTTTCTACTTACCTCTATCACATTTTCTACCTCTTTCTCTCGCTACTCCTGTTGCATTCGCATTCTCTTCATCATTCTACCTCTTGTCCTTCCCCCCCCCCTCTCTCTCTGTATGTATTTAATGACTGAAAGACAAGTTGAAACAACATAGGGATGATGTACGACTTAAGAGAGAAAGAGAGAAATGCGATATTTAACCACACGAGAGAAACAGGACATGACATAGTGGGATGAGGCTAAGCAGATAGGAAGGGAGAAGAGAATGCTAGTGAGAAAATGGATGGAAGCCAAGGAAATAGAGAAGAAAGGTGAAGACACAATGAACTGGAATGGGGGACTGAAGATAAACAAAGAATGGAAGAAGATGTTAGAAAGAGTGAAAGGACAAGAGAAAGAGGAGAGAAGAAGGAAGAAAAATGAAGGAAAAAGAGCGTGAGATAAAGGGTCCAACCACATTCTAGATGGAATTAAATATGTTTAGCCTTTTGGGTGAAAGTACAGTTGACAAGGGAAAGCCACCTGCTAGAAAGTTCCATAACAACTTTCTGATAATCTGGAGGGGAGTAATGTTTGTGTATATATATCGTCCTGTTTTGTACCTTGTTACATTTGTACTTGATACAGAGTCTGAAGAAGACCATGCTAGAAGGTTGAAACTTTACTTTTAGTTTATGTTTTATAATAAAATAAATTTCTGCCTTGGTCAGCATATTGAGTCATTTTAATGATCTGTATTTTCCCCGGTCTTGCTTTCGGTCCGCTGTAGCTCAGTTGCAAGAGCATGGCATCTACCTACCACGCGGAAGATCCAGGTTCGACTCCCGTGGCAGGTGTCTGGACCATGACATTTTCGAGCCAAATTCCTGTTTATGCGCGGCTCTGCCAACCTAGCCTCTTATCAGTGGGTACCTGATGGTAAAGGCGGCCTGGTGTGATACTGATCAGATCATCGCAACCATGTCCGAGATTAAGAATATGTGGAGCCCTACCGCCACATATGCCTGGCATGTATATACATGCACAGGGGTACCTTTACCTTAATTTGTGTGTTTGGAATGGGAGTTAGACCAGAAAAGAATTTGATAGAAATTAAGACTTTCTGTACAGTGTCCTGCTTTTCTTTTCTGAAAATATGTTCACCCTTCTCTCTCCCTTCTCCCTACTTTTATCTTTCTTCATATAACTCTCTCTCTCTCTCCTTAAAATTCTCATTTTCTTCTCTTCATCTTTCTACCTGTCTTTTCCATCTTCCATCTCTGTGTCTTTCTCAATCTCTTTTTTACCTCTTGCTTTCCTCTCTGATCCTCTTTCTCCGCATTTTCACTGTTTATCACGACTCTTCCATCTTCAACTAGGAGGGTGAAGTTGCTCACCTGTCGCATTTCTCTTCACCACTGAGGAAGACCACTACTGTACCTCTATATCTCTCTTCACTTCTTTTTTCCTCTCTCTCTCTCTCTGTCTCACTACTTTTTCTTATACTCTCTTGTCTTTCTCTCTATCTCTACTTCTTTTCTTCCTCTCTCTCTCTCCCCTTCTCCCTATATCTACTTATTGCAGAGATAAATATTTCATCTTTCTCTTTCTGTCCACATAGCCTCTCTCTCTCTCTCTCTCTCTCTATTTATATTTCTCCTTAGCTATCTCCCATTTCCTTCTCTCCATCTCTACCCTGTCTCCTCCATTTTTTCTTTCTGTGTCTTTAACCTGTTGTTTTCCCTTTCGGTTCTCTTCCTGTGTGTTTATCACCACTTTTCCACCTTGGACTTGAACTACGTGAAGGGCGCGGTTGTCCTTCCCTCCACCTCCGAGGAAGGCCCCATCTGGGAGGCGTCAACACCCTCTGCAGAGGAACAGGAAGAGGCCTCTGCTTTCTCAGCAAACATTCCCTCCGATCGCCGCTATTTGCAGTTCCCTGAATCGTGCGTCCGTGTTTTGTCTCCTTCACAATCGACAATCGCCGCCCAGAGGCTGGCTTTGTCAAACGCGGAAACTGCTTTGCATACGGAAAGCAGTGTTTCCACGAGGTGGGAAATATTTTCTCGCAAAAGGGAATTTTTATAGTGAAGGGATATTTTATATGAAGAGTGTGAAAGAAAGTATATAAGAGCTTTTAAATCTACTTCTATTGTATCCATCCAGGAACATCTATAGCAACAAAAGTTCTCCCTTGCGTTATAACTCTTGGTTTATTTTTAATAATTCAACAAGCATAATCACGTGGACCAGATTTCGGTATAGAAGGGATTATTATGGAGAATAGCTATTGCAGAGGTCCTAGGTTCGATTCATTTGATTTTTTGTTTGTTACGCCCTCTTCTCATTCAAAATTCCTCTTCGTTACAACCAACCTAGGGAAATAAAATAACTATCTTGTTTACCTATGAAAACTTTTTTATATAGCTATTTGGTCATTGTACAGCACTGTTCTACCTCTCTAACTCAATCAGTAGATAGAGAATCAAATTGATCCTAAGATTCGAATATCTGAGAGCACGTTACGTTTACCACTACACCACGGAGAGACATCGTTCTCTGAGAAGTAACATTTTGGATTTTTAGAGCACAGTGGCATACGCAAGGGGGGTTACGGGGTTTAACCCCCCCCCTTGAGCTTGTGCAATATTATGAAAAATGCTGTGAAAAAAATTTTCAATGTCCAATTTATCACAGTCAAAGATCTGGGACAATAATATTACTATTACTACTACTACTACTAATAATAATAATTTTAATTATTATTTCCATGCAGCATGGAGAAAAGCACAGCATTCCAAACACACGCGTCTTTCAGAGTGATGCCTTGAAAATAAACACGAGTTTATGAGGTTAGGTTAGGGTAACTGTGATTTAAAAGAGAAAAAAGTTGTTTTGTATCTCAGTTTCAATAATGTTCAATACACTGGCGTCCGCAGGATGTTTTTTTTTGGGGGGGTGGGGGGGGAATAATAAATGTGGATAGCACATGGCTTCGTTTTCGTATTTCGTATTTTTGGAGTTTTACAGTCTCTTAAAATTGTATTCAAAGACAAAAATGGTAATCGGGATTCACTTTAAAAGAGGTTTCACATTTACACATTTTGATTTTTTAAAGATCTTAACGGATTTTTATTTGAAAATTCTGATTTTCTCAAAATGTCTGTAGGGGCTGGAACACCATCGGCCAACCCCTCTACGTACGCCAGTGTTCAACGAACATGTATTTCTTTGTGTGTGAACAATGAGAATTAACTAAAGAAAGTTCTTGGTTCGTTGTAAGTGGCTAATGTATAGACAAAGGCTAGGCGGACAAGAACAGTCACCAGTCCGCCTTCCCATTGTTTACCCCAGCACGTTTGAATGTGTCTTTAAAATGTCTCACCTTGTTGACTAGACAATTCAAACGAAAATGTTTTGTTGGTAAGAACCGCGAGACAATCCAGATGTGAATTATAGGGGAAATTTATGCGTGGAAGAAGCCGGAAAAATTCCAACCAATTTCGGGAATCGAATCCGGATCTCCCGCTTGATTGTCAGACGATCTACCAACCAGACCACCGCCGCTCCTCGGATGAGTTCCGTACTTTGATTATTTCAATTTATGATATATTTTGTCTTTATGGATTTTCTTCACGCTTAAAATGTCTCACCTCGTTGACCAGACAATTATTTCGCAACAAAGAAACAAAAAAATGCTCCCAGAATTTGATAGAAATCGAATGACTAGAAAGTAATTTCGTTCTATTGTTTTCATAAATACTATATTTATGTAGATCTCTAGTACTTAATAGTAGTAGTAGTGGTATTAGTAGTATTATTAGTATTAATTCAGCTAATTAATTAATTATAAGTATTATTAATTAATTGTGATTATTATTATTTAATTAAAGTATAATAAGACAATGGTAAGGTGAATTTGGAAAAAACGTTTTAGAAATAATACCCCCTCTCTTTCTCCCCCCCCCCATCTTTCTCTCTCTCTCTCTCTCGTCTCGTTCATCAAGATTACTCCGTATGTATTCCCTGTAAGATCACATAGTTCAGTCCCGATAAGTTCCTGCATAAAGTGGACTTTCTATGGATCAGTTTTATTCAGCGGGAAATATCCTAGCCTCATATTTCCCTTGAAAGTATGGCAACACTGCTCGGAATAGAATCCGGTGCTAATGTGGTCTTTGATGCAGCCCTTGAAAGGGAGTCGGGACACCCACAGGGGTCAATGTCTCTTGTCTTTCAAAACATCCGATGAGTTATCTCTGCCCTCAAACATCACCTTCCGTATGTTGTGGTGGCGTCGCCAAATTTGAGAAGGGCGGTGGTCCACGTGACCTGCAACACTGCACGCGTCGTTGGCCGTGGAAATCCTGCGTTTATGCCTGTCAGGGCATCGAAATCGGCGGTGTCGTCGTTGTTAGGACATTTAGCGCCGCGTATTTCTCTCCGCCCACTCATCTGCGCGTAGCAGATGTTCAAGGGAGACGCGGAGATGCTAAAGTTGGACCAGGAGGCTGCGCCCCCAACCCACTCCACTCCCCTCAGTCCAAATAGTTTTGCTGTCAATATAAGTAACGAAGAGATTTAGAATGTTCGGGGAAAGCACTTAATTCTTCTTCTTCTTCTTTTCTTCTTCCTCTTCCTCCTCTTGCAGGTCAGATTAGCTATAGCCCGTACCAAAAATTGATCATTCCATCGGCGATATGATCTTCCCAAATTTTCTTCTCCTCTTGGCCTGTAACTTAATAATTTTAGAAGCAAACGGCTAAGTCAAATCTTAAGTCAAAAGATACAATTATACAGTCGATCACCGTGATTGAGTGGTTAGTGCAGTACGCTATGGATCCCGGGATCGAATCCCGGGTTGAGTATGCGTGTTCCTTGAGAGTGTCCCTTCATCAATTTCATCGTATCATGTCTCTCCTCATCTTCGCGATTAGCCAAAGCAACGATAAATAAGAAAAATCAAATGAAATACAGCAGACAGTTTTTTTTTATGTTTATTGTCTTAATAGCAATCATTACAGACTTTGTATACATGTTTGATAATTACTATTCAGAATCTTTACACATGCCCAATATAAAATTATACTTACAATATTTTCCTTAATTGATTCAGCAATAGAAAATGGCAGTTTGTGATTTATGGGTCTTTCATCTCATTCAGTCTCACTCCAGATCTGCCCCCCCCCCCCTCTGCGTCCTCTTTCTCCTTCCCTTCCATTGCTGGTCGCCCTATTTTTACAAGACGTCCTGTATTCTACAATATGTTATGCCTTTCGAAAATTTACGTCATTTATTACTTTAATATAATATATAATGTAGTGTGTATTAGAATATTTTTAAAACATCTAGAGCGAACATTTATGTCCTACTCGTATAAAACTTTAAAATATGTATGTAATTATGTTATAAAAATGGAAAAACATGTCACGAAAAATTAAAAGTATCCTCAGTAAAGCCAAAAATATGCTCAACAGTACTTTCGAATGCCTCATTATACGGGATGTCAGTATCTTCCAGGGAATATTGACTACGATGCGGGTGGGGTATTAAATGAAGTCAGAATCCCTTTAACCATATAATGTAGTGCGAAAATACTGACAATATATTGTGAGGTTCACTGCAATTATCCAAAATGATGTTTGCTATTATGTCAGATTTACACCTTTGTGGAAAGTAAAGCATAATTGGCAGCTCGCTATAAAAAAGGGGGAATTTTTGTTCTGTACTAGTTGGTAAGAAGACGACATCTGCTTCTTCGTTCGTAATTTCCTTATCCTGCCATCGATAATATGAACTATCCGTTGCGCTAAAGGTATGAATTATAAAATAAAAATTAATAAATTTTAAAATAACTGATTATATGCAAGACAATTACGAAATTATACAGAAATATGTCTTATTACGAGAAAATTGAAGAAATATGTTGTAAAAACACCAAATTGGTAAAATATGTCAAAATATGCCTTATCGACTGATTTTCATCAGATATGGAAAGATCTCGCCCCAGTATCCGATCCGATGCCAAATAAAAAATATGTTATAACATATAAAGTCTCGGACGCGTATTTCACATGTGCACATTGAAATAGAGATTGGGGGCGTGGTTTTGTGTATGAATGCTCCCTATTGGCTAGCAGACTGCCTTAATGTTACAGGATAGGACACTGACATTTATTTCATTGACTTGTGCGAACACTTTCTGTAAACCACAGACTACAAGCAGAACCATCTAGTGGGAAAAATACAACGCAATCGGATAGTAATCAATACTCGAAAAGCGAATAGACTTTCTTATTGGAAATAAAAGAGGCAATAATTTTTAAAATGTTGCGTTGGATGAAAATTCTTATACAAATATTTAATATATTGGGTAATTTTCCGCTTTTCGTCAGATGCAAACAAGGAACATTTTTAATTCTTACTTTAAAAATCTAGCGCCAAAACCTTAATTTCGACTATATAAGCGCGCGGCTATTTGTTTTGTAAAAAAGTTGTTACAAACCAGATATTACATACTGGAAACAACACAAGATGAAAAGAGAGGAGTTTCAAAAAAGAAAAGTAGATGGCAGCACAAGGCAAAGGAATATAAATAAATCGCTGGAGGATAAGTATGGATTTAGTGAAAGTGAACTACAATAGAATGATGTAGAAAAGATCAAAGCAATGTATAAAAAGTAGAAAATAGATGGAAAAGGAAAATATAAGTGGTTAACATCATTCAACAAGTTGAAGCCTGCAGTCAATTATTAGGCACGCCATAGAAGTACTCAATAAAGAAAAAATAGACCAGCCAACCAGAAACGTCTCCATTACAAGCCACGCCCCCAATCTCTATTTCAATGTGCATATGTGAAATACGCGTCCCGGGCCCTACTACTGTTCACTATTGTGTATTTGGGTAGTAAAGCCCATTTTGAAATTTCCATCCAGCTTGTGTCATGCGTTGGCGAATAAGACATTTTGATTTTTTCTTTGTCCTGTCTCCCCTCTCTTTCCTTTACTCTACTCTCCTCTTTCTCTTTTCTCTGTCTCTTTCTCTCCTTTTCTTTCTCCCGTTTTCTTCTGATCTCTCCCTTTTCTTTCTGTCTGTCTCCCTTTTTTCTTCTTTATCTCTCCCTTTTCTCTCTTCCTTTTTCTTTCTCCCCTCTTCCTCTCTTACGCCGTTTTCTTCTTCTCTTTATCTATCCTTCTCTCTTTTTCTGCTCTCCATTTTCTTCTCTCTCTGTCTCTCACTTTTCCCTCTTTCTGTACTACGTTTTCCTGTCTCTTCCTCTCTCCAGTTCTTCTGTCCACCTCGTTTCAAATCTGTTACGAGTGACTGTTCATGAAGAATATTTTACTTCCTGGGTGTTTATTTAAGCAGAGATATTCTTTGACACAATTTGTTGGCTCCTGCGTCACTGTTTCCTTTCGTCCCCTCATCTTCCTCGCCGCGATTAACCCGATAGTGCAAGCAGGCAGCCAGCCTTTCTCCATGCAGCCGTCGCTCTGCATGATCGTTCAAGGACTTCTGTGGCCGATCTGGCAACCGGAAGTGTCCGTCCGTTCGTTGTCGATTTTCTCAGAGCCCGGAGAAGCTGCGGCCCTGCGATTACACGCAACGGCGGGCAAGCTCTTGACCTTAGTGGGTTCCTTCAGGAAGCCCACTCCTCCCGGAGATTGATGGCTGTTCCCTGGGCGACGGCCTTCATCCATTAATTACGCGTGGGAACGACTCTTTGGTCGCAGTTGGCGGTAGAAAGTCTCTGCGGTTCCTAAATGGAAAAGTACAGTTGACCCAAAAAATGCATAAAAGCCAAGATGAATTGAAAATACGTTATTCAGGAAGATATAGGAAAGTGCATCAAAAACGCATAAATTCAGGAATTTAAGTACAGAGTATCCCCAAATAATGTTTACACTCTTCGAACTTTATTAACAGAGGAACTACTAAATATGACTTGACTGGACTCTTTTGCATTTGCAGCTGCAATGTCTATGTTGAGCATCTATGAGAGCATATAAGCCGTCTTTTGTTTTTATTTCCGTCACTGCCTGCTAAGCGGTAGTCACTAGTGTACGCAAAATGAATTTTTTTTTTCGAGGAACGTAAGAAGAGTCGAATATCCATCCAGTTACATTACTATAGTGCAGAAGGCCTTAGAAAGATCGCTTCGCGGGCTTACAGCAGACAACAATATGGGGGTGTGTCTGCGAGAACCAATCAGGTCCGCGAATAAGCGAGCCCGGTTGCCACAGCTAACTCGCTGCACCCTTCTGGAAGGGTGAATGACCTCTCCCTCTTGCTACCTCGGCCTGTTTATTCGGCTGAGGAGCAGACGACACGAGAGTATCGGCAATAGTGTGCGAGCGACGTCTGCTGTTAGCCCGCGAAACGCTCTTCCTAAGGCCTTCTCCACTATAGCTGTAATGAATGCTGTGTACGCCGCAAAGCCATAGACACCGAGTGACGCGGGACATGCAATTGAGACAACCTACGCTTCCCTTCCCTCAGAAACAGTATCTGCTGTTTATCGATCTGTTCAGATTGTACGTAATGTATTACTGCCAATGGTGGTCATTTTGAACATCTGTAACTTTAAGGTGTGTGACACCAGAAAAAAGATCGTGCTTGCTGATATTAGTGTTCCTGTTATTGACGTTCAAACTGTGTAAATTATTTTTGGACACTCTGTACATACAAAGATGCATACAACTGTTGAGTAAAGTAATGCATTAGGATTGTGTGTTGCCCTGTATGTTGTTCTTATATGTGCCGAGTGCCCATTTACAGGTTTTAACCTGGGTAGGAGATATTAGTCAAGTTTTGATTGTGTTACAGTAAGGGGCTTGACCCCGTATAATGGAACGGTTGCAAACAGGGTCGTTAAAGGTCCAGAAATTTTAAATAAACTCAATTCCGGTCAAGGAGGGAAAATCAGCAAGCGTGAATGGGTTCTGGACCGTAAAGAGCCTTTTATCTGTAAAGTATTTAAATTCGGTCGAGGAACCTTTTTTTTCCGGATAAATTTGAATACGGTCCAGGACCTTTTTTCAATTAAACAATACGCACCTTGTACCGAATTTAAATTGTGGTATTGTTGCGGAACCCAATAGAACTCATTAGAATGTTTGGATTCCTGGACCTTCAACAACCCTGAGTGAAAGTAGCCTAAGTGCTAGCGCACCCACAATTTTAATTTCAATCAATCAATCAATCATTAGTGGGAGAGTCTCCTCGCTCGACTACAAATATCAACCAGGCAGTAAAGACTGTCGGAGCATGGTACTGATTACATCACCCCCACAAATGGCCGATATTGTGAGTTAGGAGGAAAGGTGCCGAGATTGATTCAGGCAAGACCGAGAACACGCAGATCTTTGTAATGAATGTCTTTGGAAGAAGTTTTGTTCACATATCTTAACTGGATGATATGTACCTGATTATTTATAGATAGTTTTTTTTTTTTTTTAATGTGATGGCAACTGCGAACCTGTCCAACGTGGTTGTATACATTTACGAAAACTTCATTTTTCGAGTGTTTTCTCCGTCTATTCTCTTCCCCTTTTTCTTTTCTCTCTGTCTACTTCCTCTGTCTCTCTCACTCACCCACTTTCCCTCTCCTCCATCGTATGGCCGTCTGGAGGACTTTTTCCAGGGAGGGGCAAGCAAGGTAACTATTCCAGGAGGGGGTGCAAAGGATGCCCCCCATAATAGTGTTGTCTCCTCGAGCAACACTTCTTCAATCTAAAGTTATGTTTCTAAAACTCCCTTATAATAATTTAACATAAATTACTGCGATTGAAATAAAATTATATGTGTGGAATATATAATTTTATGTGGGGATTCATTTTCCATGGGGCTATGACCCCTCCCTCCCTTCCGGAGGTCCAGGCCTACTATCATCTCTCCCTCTCTTTCTGTCTAAATATATTCGACGCCTTCCTTACTTTATCTCTCTTTTCTTACCTCCTTCTTTTCATCTCTATTTCTCTTCCCCTTCACTTTCTAGTGCTCCCTTTTCCTTCCCTCTCTTCCTACATATCTTTCTCATAATCTCTCTCTGTCTTCATTGATATACTTTTCCCCTTTCTCAATAGCTGTCTTCTCCTCTATCTTCCTATCTTCCTCTTTCTCTCCCTCTTTGTTTCTTTCTCTCTCCCATCTTTCTCTCCTTATTTGTCTTCCTCCCTCTTTCTTTGTTTCTTCCTCTCTCTTCCCCTCTATCTCTCCTTTGTTTCTTCCTCTCTCTATTCCTCTTTCCTTCTTTGTTTCTTCCCCTCTCTCCCCCTCTTTCCATCCTTTGCTTTTCCTCTCTCTCCCTCTTTCCTTTGTATCTTCCCCTATCTCCAATCTTTCTTTCCTTCTTTGTTTCTTCCCCTCTCTCTCTCTCTCCTTCGCTTCTTCCTCTCTCTCCTTTCCTTCTTTATATCTTCCCCTCTCTCCCCCTCTTTCTTTCATTCTTTGTTTCTTCCCCTCTCTCCCCCTCTTTCTCTCCTTCGTTTCTTCCTCTCTCCTTCCTTTGTTTCTTCCTCTCTCTCCCCCTCTTTCTCTCCTTCGTTTCTTCCTCTCTCTCCATATTTCCTTCTTTGTTTCTTCCCCCTCTCTCCCTCTTTCTCCCCTTTGTTTCTTCATCTCTCTCTCTCTCCCTCCATATTTCCTTATTTGTTTCTCCCTCTCTTTCTCTCCTTTGTTTCTTCCTCCCTCTCTCTCTCCCTCTTTCTTTCTTCCCCTCTCTCTCCCTCTCTGTTTCTTCCACTCTCTCTCTTCTTCTCATTAAAATTATTGTAAGTGTTCTTCCTTCGGTCGTGCATGTAAAGATGTTACCATCCAATGGTCAGAAGGTGCAATAATTTACAACTAGTAACTTTATTGCGCTCGGCAAATACTTTAGAGGACAGTGAAGCAGTGGATGCTCGTTAAGTATGATTCATCGCCGACGTACCAATGGAGGTCAATATTCGACATCGGGAGGAACGGTTGGTTATTTGGCATCTCTTTTGCGAGTTGCAAGAAACTGGCGTGCTGTGACTGCGCTTTGGACGTCTCTGTAAGCAACACATCTCAAATGGCATTGAAAAATGGACGGAGAGGGGAAACAAGTAACTTTTGCGAAGCTCGTTTCACTTTGGGATTTGTGCAGCATCAATTTTGATATGTATTCATCTCTCCTGCCTTTATTACCGCTTTGGAAAAATAAAGATAGTCCCTTCTTGCATTCTACCATGTCTTGAGTTGCCATTGAAATGGTGCTATCAGCACCACGCTCCAATCACCTTCTGGACACGCATTACGACATATATTGTGTTGTCACTACTGACACTAAATCCTTTTGAACCGAATTGAACCCCTTTAACCCTTTCAAATATTTTGACAGACCCAAGATGCTTCCGTTTAAACGCAAATAGTTTATTTGGTCTACATTCTATCCAGAAGAGTTCAAATCACTGTATTGTTGTACTAAATACGTCACTTGATCTGCTCTACAAAAACTTCATTATGAGGTAAAAACTGTTTAAAATTACTGCAGAAGGGTGGAATGCACACGTTTATAAAACCTGGTAAGAACTCGCTTGAAAAGAGCCATCGAAATTATTTTGTGATGGTATCTCGTTTTATTGCCATCCAAATTTTATTGTAAAGTTGAATTTTTTGTCCCTTCTAAAATGTAATGGGCAATGTTACGTACATATTTTTGTGTGTGTGTGAGAGAGAGAGAGAAGTTGAATTTCATCGCCCCTAAATCAAAAACCTTCCATTCTGCATTTGCACCACTCTTTGAGCACACCCAAATGGAATTCTCTGGCTACAGAAGCGTTTGCAGAAATATTTTACCTCTATGTAATCGCGAGCCATTTCCAATGTAGTTGTTGAAATTTGTGGCCATCAGTGGTGATGTGGAAAAAATGGCTACAAAAAAGCGTAGCCTAATAAAATCAACATAACCAACTGTTTGCTCCATATGTCTCTAATCAACCAAAAAGGAATTTGTGTTTATTTTTGTGTAGATAATTTGCGTTATAGACAACTTGTTTTATTTCTTTGTAGCTGTGGAAATCAACCTTACGCGTAGAGAAGACGTAGCTATGAGTTTTGTCCGCACGTCCAGCACCTGAAATACCATTCAGGAGGTAAGTTTAAATCAGGGGCGGCAACATAAGATAAATTGGGGCGAGGTAAATTTTTAGGGGGCATGATCTGCATAAATATATATAAAATGTGTCCTACGTGAATTTGGGGAGGCAGAAAGTGCCTTGACCCTCCCCACAAAGTCTGTGCGTATGGTTTAAATACTTTCTTTTCTCTTCTTTCGAAAACGAAATTGAGGCCTCCCAAATGACGTAATCCTAACGCCGTCATCTTGTAATCAAGAGACCCGGGGCCTTTACATTATTGTTGTTCAGTCTGTCACTAGGTGTCTTCACCTGATATCGAACTCGGGACCACTTGATTACAAGGCAAAACAAAAAAATGAATTTGGTAATAATGATATTTTGTTGTACAATTACAATTGTTATGCCACAAAATATAACATACAATATTTGATTTTGAGTTAAAAGTTTCACTGTTTCACAAATGAAGTTTTCGTTGCAATAATCACTGCAATTCGCAAACTGTTGAACAATGTATCTTGTTTAACAAACTGTCAAATTTCAATGATGAAATGTAGAGTAATACAAACGCACAGCAGAACCTTTAGTTCCAGAACCTAACTTGACTGAAGTTAAAGATGCTATTAAAAGGCTAAAGAATAACAAAGCACCTGGCATTGATTTAATACTAATTGAGTTAAATAAATATGGTGGGAATTAGTAAATATGTCAAATTCATAAAATAATTTGTTTAATATGGAATAAAGAAGAAATTCCTCAGCAGTGGAAAGAATCCATCAAGGTTCCGGTGTTTAGAAAAGATGATAAACTGCAATAATTACCGTGGAATTTTTCTCCTCTCAACAACATATATATTATGTAACATTCTTTTAGCATCCATCATCTATTCATTGATTTTAAAAAAGCATATGATTCAGTCAAAAGAGAGAAATTTTATAATATACGTATTAGTCGAGTTTGGAATACCTAAGAAGTTTGTTAATATGATAAAAGTGTGCACCAGTGAAACAGAAAGTAAAATTCGTGTGTATATCAATATGTCTGACAAATTTACAATTCATGATGGGTTAAAACAAGGAGATGGTTTATCTCCATTGCTCTTTGATTTTGCCTTAGAATACTCTGTTATGAAGGCAAAAGAAACTAACAAAGGACTAAAATTAAACGGTGTGACTCAGCTGTTAGCATATGCAGATGATGTAGACTTACTGGGGGATGATGTGAATACAATTAAGAATAATGCTAAAATATTTTTTCAAAACTGCTAAAGAAATAGGTTTGGAAGTTAGCAAAGAGAAAACTAAATATATGCTTACAGGCCGAAACCAAGTATTAGGTAACAATCAAAATCTAATTATTGATAACAACTCGTTTGAACCAGCTTCCAAATTCAAATACTTAGGAGTAATATTAAAACTAACTAACTCCCTAGCCTTCTTAAACCCGAAGGTTCATGGCTGCAGCAACACAGGCCTTCCATCTTTCCCTATCTTCAGCAAGTTCTATATACTCTTTTCCATCCATACCGATTTCCCTTAGGTCCATCTCAACGTTGTCCCTCCATCTTCGTCTTGGCCTTCCTACAGGTCTCTTACCATCAGGTTTCCCAACAAGAATCCTGTAAACTCCTCTTTCCTCTCCCATTCGTGCCACATGGCCTGCCCACCTAAGTCTTCTTGATTTAATTATTCTAATAATATCTGGACATGAATACAAATTATGTAGTTCTAAATTATGTAACCTTCTCCACTCACCAGTCTCCTCATCCCTTTTAGTTCCAAAGATTTTCCTAAGGATCTTATTTTCAAATACTCTCAATTTATGTTCCTCTTTCAATGTAAGGGACCAAGTTTCACATCCATATAATACTACAGGCAAAATTACTGTTTTGTATTATTACCTAACACTTGGTTTCGGCCTGTAAGCATATATTTAGTTTTCTCTTTGTTAACTTCCAAACCTATCTCTTTAGCAGTTTTGAAAAATCTTTTAGCATTATTCTTAATTGTATTTACATCATCCCCCAGTAAGTCTATATCATCTGCGTATGCTAACAACTGAGTCACACCATTTAATTTTAGTCCTTCTTTAGTTTCTTTTACCTTCCTTACAGCATATTCTAAGGCAAAATTAAAGAGCAATGGAGATAATGCATCTCCTTGTTTTAACCCATCATGAATTGTAAATTTGTCAGACATATTAATACCCACACGAATTTTACTTTCTGTTTCACTGGTGCATATTTTTATCATACTAACAAGCTTCTTAGGTATTCCAAACTCTACTAATATATTATATAATTTATCTCTTTTGACCGAATCATATGCTTTTTTGAAATCAATGAATAGCTGATGGACATTTTGATTATATTCCCACTTTTTTTCAAGTGTCTGTCTGATGTGAAAAATTTGATCTGTAGTTGATCTGTTACGTTTAAATCCACATTGATAATCACCTATAATTTCATTAGCATATGGAGTTAGTCTTGTTAAAATAATGTTAGATAATATTTTATATGTTGTTGAGAGTAGAGAAATTCCACGGTAATTATTGCAGTTCATTTTATCACCTTTTTTAAACACAGGAACAATTATGGATTCTTTCCACTGTTGAGGGATTTCTTCTTTATTCCATATTAAACAAATTAATTTATGAATTTGACATATTAATGAATTTCCACCATATTTAATTAACTCAGCTGGTATTAAATCAATGCCAGGTGATTTGTTATTCTTTAGCCTTTTAATAGCATCTTTAACTTCAGTCAAGTTAGGTTCTGGAACTAAAGGTTCTGCTGTGTGTACTTCATTCACTTCTGATTTATCTCCTACATGGACATTTAAAAGGTCATTAAAGTAGTTCTTCCATCTATTTAGAATATCGCTTGGGTCAGCTAGAAAATCACCGTCTTTATCTTTTATCAAGTTTACTTTAGGTTGCCACCCCTTTCTAAACTCATTTACACCTTTATATAAATCTCTGATATTTTTATTTTTGCTGTTTGTTTCAATTCCGTTAATTTTGCTTTTCAAGTAATCTCTTTTTTTACTTCTAAACGTGCGGTTTAGGAGTAATATTAACAAATGAAAATTATATTGAAGAGGAAATAAAAAGTAGGCTTAATTCAGGAAATGCATGTTACTTCTCTCTTCATAAACTTTTGTCTTCTCGTTTAATATCTAAGAAACTAAAAGTTAAAATATACAAGACAGTAATTTTGCCTGTATTATTATATGAATGTGAAACTTGGTCTCTTACATTAAAGTAGGAACATAAATTAAGAATATTTGAGAAAATAGAATCCTCAGAAAAATATTTGGACGTAGAGGGATGAGGAGACAGGTGAGTGGAGAAAGTTGCCTAATTTAGAACTACATAATTTGTATTCATGTCCAGATGTTGTTAGAATGATTAAATCAAGACGACTTAGGTGGGCGGGCCATGTGGCACGAATGAGAGAGGAAAGAGGAGTTTACGGGATTCTTGTTGGGAAACCTGATGGTAAGAGACCAATAGGAAGGCCAAGACGAAGATGGAGGGATGGCGTTGGGATGGAAAAGATTGGATTGATCTTACCCAGGAGAGTTAGTTAGTTATAGTAAAAAACAAATATATTTATGTCTGATGGAGAGTTATTTTTGGTAAAATTGTATTCACCCTCTAGTCATGAATAATACATAACTTAATTTCCAAATTTCTAGGAAACTGTAATGTTTTTTTTCTACTTTACCTGCTGCTAACTAATATCATCACATTATAAAAATTGGCTTATTTCTAGTCTCGTCTTTGTTGTTGAAGATGCTTTTCCTAGAAAATGCTTCCAACCAGTTCCCTGCATCTTTTCTTGCTATTATGCAATTGCAAGTAGTCTGAAATTCAAGATGATTATCAGCTATAATATCTGTAGCGTGTCTTATTCTATTGCTGATAATGTATCCAATTTGTTCCTGATTGTGTATTTTTCTACCGTTAAAACTAAAAGTGCTTATAGAATACATATAATTATGTAAATATATTCCAGACTTAATACAATCCTATGCATATTTTATCCATTTTTTTAATTTTTTTTTTTACGGTGTTCAAAGTGAATGTAGCTTACGTGCAGCATATGTAATTATACTTACTTAGTGCATCTTGTTTCAGCTTCGTAAGCGTTCGGTTCCGTTCGTTCCTAGGGCTCTCCAACCACAGCCAGGCTCAATGGTGGGGGCACGCTGACCTTTTTTCCAGTCACGCAAAAATTTAGTAACTTTTTACCACTAGGATAACAATGCAATATGGGAAGGAGAATACCGTTAATACGTTCTAAATGTTGTATTTGTAATCTTCTTTTAAATTAATTAACAATAATATATGAAAATGAATCATCATGTTGATAAAGCATATGCACTTACCTGAGTACACTAGTTATCATTAGTTCGGATCCCAATTTAAACTGTAGTTCCAGTCCCGATTAGCCTATCTGTGCATAAATTGGACTTAAGAACTGGAAATTGGAACTTAGAGAACACTCTCTCCTTGAAGTGGCCAGCGAGACGCGCTTAGACGACTAAGGTTCCAGGTTCGAACCCACCCTGCTCATGTATAGGTGTGTCATTGTTTGTCCAATTACCATTTCATTAGTTAATCAGTCATTCATCCTTATCATTGCGATTAGTCAAGACGTAGTCAAAATGAGTGCATGAGAATTGTGATGGACGTGTGTTGTTCAACATGATCAATACTTAGAAAATAATACATGTTAGTATATAAAAAGTACTAGGCTATTTCCTTGATACAGTGTAGTCTTTGCTTCCTTTTAGCATTTTGTATTTATAGATTTGTAACTCTTTACGAATACACTTATTGTATTTACATTCTTTCCTTGTAAATAAATTTATGCCCTGCAAATCCTCTCTTCGGAGACGAGGAGGTTCATTCGGTTGGGCGTCTGACTGTCACGTGGGAGACCGGGATTAGATTTCAGGAGAGGGTTGTTGCAGGTGGGAATTTTTCCAATAATGTCCCTGCATGGAGTGGCTCTGAGGTTCACTCAGCCTCCGGGTGTGTGAGGAGGGGAGGGGTTAAATGCTGCCGTGGCTTGGTGCTGATCACATCATACTGTATCCATAAATCCTCAAATAGTTTATTTAAAAACTCCTGAATCCAGAATAAATTAATCTTGCA
Source organism: Lepisma saccharinum (assembly GCF_977018435.1). NCBI lineage: Eukaryota > Metazoa > Arthropoda > Insecta > Zygentoma > Lepismatidae > Lepisma > Lepisma saccharinum. The sequence continues at coordinate 64,033,649 of NC_139251.1, read as the reverse complement.
ATGTGCAGGTAGCTTTACTCTTATATTTTAATTCCTACATCACTTTCCATATCAGCTCCTTCTTTTCTTCCGTGGTTTAATATCTTCTTTATCATATTCTCATCTTTCACAATTACTGAGCCTAGATCACGACCGTATTTGTAGGGATATAATGGGAGGGGACTTTTAGTAGTACGAGGACAGTAAAATTTAAATCCTTTAACATCGATTGATTATTATAGATATTAACTAAGGTAAACTGATTAATAATTGTATTATTAATATTTAAACAGTTTACAATTAATAAAATGATACTTTCAAAATATCTCTCTGTACATATTGACGTGCACTAATTATATTAACAATTAGAATATTTTTCATTGTGTATTTAATTTTTTCAAATTCTACATCAAAATATGTAGAAAGTTTATGCAAGTTATTGCCATTTTAAATCTTATTTCTTAACATAATGTAAATCTCTTAGTTATTCTGAACGTATGAATAAAATGAAATTGTGCATGAAGAATACAAGAGAATAAATTTAATTTTGAAAACTGTTTAATATATTAACAGTGATTGGATCAAATTTCGATGCGATTGTTAAATTAATGCAAAATATTTATTAAACCAATGGGAGGGTTTTGAACCCGTGAAACCTTCTCATGTGCGGCAATGGCTTAGTTGTTAAAGCTTATTGACCACTTATATCTTTCTCTTTTGTTACGTCTTGGCATCCCCACTGTCTCGCTCTTCTCCACTTATTCCAAGTCTAATTTTCTGTTCTGCATTTTCTTTCTCGATTGAAACCAAAATCGTAAAATCATTTGCGAATAGAATTAATCAAGTAAACTACGCGTTATGAGATGAGAAAATGCTCCATCGCAGTGAAATATGTGTTTTACTGTAAGTGTGAGTATATTCTGGAAATGTGACTGTTTGCTCTTTGCCCACACTCATTAGTATTGTTACCATTTATACGTTGGCATGTTAAATGTAACTTATATTAAATTTTTAAATTATACCTTTCTCTATATGCACTGGCGTACGTAGAGGGGGCTGATGGGGCTACCTCTGAGATTTTAAGAAGTCTACCTTTTTAAATAAAAGCAGTGAAGAACTCTCGGAAAAACAGTCCTTAGAATGACCCCCACATTGCTATTTTGAGTGCTAACTGTACGAAATATCTAATTGGGTATGCAGCGCCTCTGGAAAGCAGCTATATATTGAGTTTATTTTAAAAAAAAATCACACCGAAAGTACCCACCCCTAAGGGACATTGGTGCACGTACAGTCATACACACTTCTGGGTTGTAACGAGAACATTGAAAGTTAATGGGATTGTTACAACCCAGAAGTGTCCGTGACTGTACATTATAAAATACATCATGTTGACATCACACGGGAGGGCCGACTCTACGGATTTTACACAGCACACCCTGCCCCGCCCACAAGCTCTCGTCTCTGCTTGTCGCTACTCCAGACATTCCGGAAAAGGACTATATATACCAATTGGGCAGTATGTTTTTATAATAGTATAGTATAACATAATATAATATAATAGTAAAATCATAGTGACAAATTATATCGAAGTGGACTAGTGCTGTAAAAGTACAATATTATATAGTGTATACAATCTAAATTTATTTTATAAAGATATTTAGTTGATACCTGTGTAAAAAGGTCCTGTTTGGACCTTTCCACCTTTACAATCCCCCCGGAAAAATCCTTCGTACGCCATTGCCTGTACTCGTATATGTATGAATGTAATGTGTTAGACGTTACCCGACATAAGGAAACTGTAGAAATAAATTCACACGTGATGTATTCGTATTATTTTACGTCGCTTTCCTACCACTTTTGCTTGATCACGGCGATGAGTGGTGATTAGGTGAGATTGATGAACAGCGACTCAAGAGAGAATATCCATGGCGGGACTCAAACACGACAACTTCGGTAGCAAGATCGAAACTTCAAAGTAAATCATTTTTTTTTTTGTAATAAAGTTTATTTAAGTCCACTTTATGCACAGAGAGGGTAATCGGGACTGGACTAGGATTCGAAACCCTGTGCAATGTGCCTTCACAGGATATTGAACTCGGGACCAGTGACTGATTAAGGCGGGTGCTTTTGATGCTGCAGAATTTGGCCCATTCCTGAAATAGGCCCATGAAAACAGACTAGAATTATTCTCCGAAAGCTGAACAGTTTTCTTTTGCTATATTAACCTGAAAATAAATCTTAGAATGAAATTTGGAGCCCCAATTTCGGACGCCTAGACACAGAGTTACTTATTATACAGTTACTATTATTCTTTGCGCTGTGACGTAACTATAACGTCGTTGTGTTGATTGTTCACCGAAGATTTCAAGCATCAGGCCCAATTTCGTCTTAATCCGGCCCTGCTCGAGACCACTTGATTAAGTTACCACCATGGGTGAAACCCCCCTGTCAGACAATGGTTCGAATTGCAACTCTGCAGAAACGGAACCCTCAGTTCAAATATTGGTTAAGGTGTTAGTATTTTTTTTTTTCTTTTTCCGAAGTCTTTCAATTCAGTGGGCTCAGTGGCCCATTTTCGATCTCGACACCGAGGCACAGGGTTTTAATCCCGGACTGGACATGGATGTTCTTTAGGAGTGTACCTATATCTTTTCATCATATCACTCATCCTCATCGGCGCAATTACCCAAGCAGAAACACTGCTGAATATCAATAATATAAATTTCAATTCATCTTTATAGTCGTGATTCCATCGGTAGAGAAGTGATTTTAAATTGCCACAATTCAAAAATTATGAAGTCAGCTGCTTCGCCACTGCAGGCATCCAAGGCTCCAAGATTGTTCACACAGGTAGAAGAAGAAAGGGTAAAAATGAAAACACCAATTGATTTTTAAATACATCCGCCACCTCTGTAATTTCTTCTCATTTATGAGATACAAAAAAGATGTGTAACACTTAAGTATCTGAGCTGTAACTTACAGATCGTTTTTCAAGTGAAACAAACACAAACACACACTTTTTACATATCACGTTCAGTTATGTCATGCAGAGCGTTTCTTCGTTGTAATTTCTTACATTGTACACATTTTAAAAAATACGAATAGCTTACTGTACAGGAAGTACATAATTACATCTAAAAAAAATGACAAAATTGGTTACGCTGGCACTTGTCAACCAATCAGATTGTGGTCTAAATAAGCCGGCAAATTAGTCTCTACCCAAATAGCTTGACACTCAGTCATGTTCATTGTTGGAAATACAAGGACAAAGTATTTGTACAAAATATGCTAAAATGTAGGTATTTACAAGTACACAGAGAGAGAGAGGAAACAAAACTGTTTCCATGACGGTAACTGTTCTAACAACAGAGAACAAATAGTGTTTGTTATAAAGCATTGTTAGCTAGTTTGTTATAACGGAACTGGGAAATCCTCTCTTTCGTATTGTTAATAACAATACGACCACAAGTTACTTACAATCGCACCTGGTACGTTTTTTTACACAATCAGTGCAAAACTCTTAATATAATAAAAAAAATCACATCTCGATATTATTACAATAAACACTGCTTGATTCTTATTCACAAACCCTATTGTGAACCTATCATTCATCATATCAAAAAAATAATTTTCAACCAATCAATAATCACCGTTCTTTGGGGAAGTTCAAATCTTAGCTTCTGCGATAAGCTAACTTCAAACTAACCTCACGATCATTGTTGAGATTTTCACAAAATTTTACACAAATGCACAAATATTATTGTTCCACATGCATTCTCTTATATACTCCATCCACATTCTCAATTTAATCTCCAATTGTCGACACAAGACGATACCTTGTACATATATATTTACATTGTTGTATTACAATAGACATATTCGCAATATAAATATATATGTATACAAGAATTAACTTTAATTCTCTAAAAAAAAAAAACGAAGGAATGTGTACATATTATACAAAAAATATTACTATTCGAGTATCTACTTTCTGTGGTGGTGTACAGTTTTCATATTACACATATGCTTACATGCTATATACAGTTACACACACACAAACTTAAATAGTCTTTCGTCAAAGGAAATGCATCGTATGAAAAAAAATATATATTTATAATAGTGTCTTCGTCAAATTTGTTGTATCCACTCTACAAGACACACAATTGGCTAATGTTCTCAAACGACACACAGTAACATATTGGTAGATTGTTGACTTTCAACAATATCATTCACGCGAACACTCAACAATGCATCATCCTCTCTGAACAGTCACTCGTGCTGGAAAAAATGGAACTTTAAGAGCCATGCTCTTTTTTTTTCGCTATATTTATATATATCAGCACCCACTTATCACCATACTCATTTTAAATGGCTATATACAAAAACGCTGCCTTCAATGCAGCTTGACTGGAAATTTCTGTTTCCTCTGTCCATATTTTTCACCGCTACGTAGCAACGCACATTCTTCAGTCCCATTCCCCTACATAGAGTTGTCGTGGAGGTGCTGGTATATACCCTCTTGTTGGTATCGGAAGTCTTCCGTATATATGGTTATAAGGGGAATCTAAAGCCTCTGAATCTGAGGGGGGAAAAGAAAATCAAATTAGACATAGCATACCTATAAATGCTGTTTATAAAATGTAGAAAATGTCATTTTTACAAAATTATTATATGCACAGTTCATACGCCCCTTAGTTTTTAGAATTTCAAACACAAAGTTAATGTACATGATATTTACACTAAATTCAGAGTTTATTGCCTTTTATGACTATCAACGGTTGAAGCAATACTGTAAGTGTATTTCTGTTATTATGCACAAATCTTAATTTTATAATAGAAAAGTAATAACTGATAATGTCTTACTGGGGCATGGAAATTGATAATTATTTCTTACAATTGGCTTTGTAAATTTTGAATACGTAAAAATAACAGCAATGTTCTGTAAAAAGTTTACAAACAATTCTCAACAATAACAATATTATATAACTACTGCAATGAATTACTCATAATTGCATACTTCCAATCGGTATTTCTTCTTACCCATAAAAAACAATTTGTTATTAGATATTTTCTTTCAACTCTGAACACTTTCCCACAAACCGTAGCTCAGCTTATTTTCGTCAATTACACTTTCTTTATTCGTTCTTATACACACAGCTATCAGTTCCTTGTATCAATATGTATGATTGATTAAATTTTTCAACCAAAAATTTGCAAATTTTTACACATTTTTCATTGGATAAAAAAATCTTAAAGCATTTAAGCAATGAAAGGCACATAAGGTAACGTTAATCTTAAAACAATTCACTAGTTCATATCCATTATTTACTGAATTAACTTGAAATTAGAAAGTTACAAGGAAAATAACTATATTCTTAAGTATATTTATAGCATTCATCATAATGATGTTTCTATTGTAGCGTTCATATTGATGTAATATGAATGTTAATACATTATATATATATATATATATATATATATATATATATATATATATATATATATATTGCGTGTAACTGTGGAAAGAATAAAAAACAGGTATTATGCTATTATTGTCATTAATACAACGATTAGATATAAACCACTTGTAAATAGGAGTGAAAGTCAAAGTGAAATCAGCTCATTAAATACAGTGCTTTTTCTTTCACGATTTTTGGAGAATCAAACGTGATATTTGATTCATTCTCCAAAAATTACTTAGTTGTAAAAAAACAATGATTAAATTGGATTAAAATGTATCAACAAAGACAAACCCACACTTTCTCACAAAATCTCTCTAGTAAACATGTATTTCAATAATTATATAAAGTAAATCAATTTCATTTAGCAACTCATAATAATGCATTCCATGAACATTTACCATACAAAATTTTAAAATTCAAAATTATATAAATCATAACATAGAAATAAAGAAAAATATACACTACTCAACTATGGTGAATGAAGTTTTCAAGATCCAACATGCAAAATGTCCACCTACAACATGCAATTGCAACCGTGAGTCACTACAATTTATGCAAGGTTCCATCGTACATGCAAAATGCATAGTTTATTAATCTCTAAGCAAAAGTAAGACGAGACTATTAAATGTACAAATTCAAGATGTCAAAAGACAAAAATATTTATTATAATAATCGGTTTACATATGAGGCTAGATATGGCTTCAATCATAGTTTTTATATGTTGGTATACACACTCCACGAAAATGTATACCTATAATCAGACTAGAACTGCGTTTGTGTGTGTATGTGTCGCTTATTCAAAATTAACAGTGTATAGTAGTTTAAACGAGTGTACTTCGCACACGATCTTATCCTTGTGCATATAACATGATGCTTAATTTAGACATAATTGATATGTAAGTGAACACATGACCCCACCAAACGACAATTTGTATTATACTTCCTTTGTACCTAACTACATGTGCTCCGATAAGTGCAATATTTTAAATATATTTCACAATAATTTAAAAACTATAGAGATTGTTATATTTGGTGGTACCTTAGGAAAATATTCATGTGAAAGCCAGACATTTTTAAAATTTTCTAGGCAACTTTTTTTTCATAAACTTTGTGCTTAAAATTGCATTATTCTTGAAACTGTGAAGTTATAATTGAGGGGTCTAGTGAGAGAGGGAGCTATGCCACAAATCTTGAAAATTTTATTTTTTGCCATTTTCAGTCTTCTCCTGCCATCTGTCATCTATCATGTGAACTACAACCATGTGGCATAGCTCCCGCTTGTTCTGCAGCAGATTTTCTGAGTCCTTGAATACGTCCTCATCAGCATTTTGAGTGAGAGAAGGAGCTATGCCACTTACAGATGGTGTCTGCAATAGGAGTGGCAGAGGTTGTGTTGCAGTAACAGGTGCAAGATTTAATATCAGCCCTGAAGTTAAAAGATCTCATGGCAATAATGCCTGATATTCCTCCAGTTTTTCATGTCGTTTTCCAAAAACTAAAATCCACTGAACCAATGGACAGTGAAGATCCTACAGAAGACATATGAAGTTGTCTTTATGTAGATCATATGTAACCCTGTGAACATGATTTACACTCAGGCAAAAGTATTTAAGCCTTGTTCAAAGTATTTGATGTGCTAGATTGATTTTTCCACATGGGTATACTACAACAATATACCACACATGTTCATAATAAATGGTATTTATATTGAAATTCATATTTTTCCTTTTGAATAATTTACCTAACAATATGTTCAGAAAAAAAAATTACCCTTTGTTATACAAATTGTGACTCGACGCAATGCTTTAGAAAACTCAATTTATTTCCATTTCTTGTCAAAGTGGCATAGCTCCCTCTCTCACTAGACCCCTCAATTATTAACGTACATTTTGCACAATTCATATCAGGTAGCTAAGGGAAATCATGGGTTTATATAAATCATGAGAAATAAATTTGTTTCTACATAGTTGTATTAGGCCCAATAGAATGCAAAATGCTGTACTCTAAATTTAATTTTCTTCATATTGGACAATATAATCTAAAATTTTGTTTCATGGCCATTTATTTGCAAACAAATTAAATGAAAGCGAACCGAACATCACTACAAAACTTCTCGCTATATACTGTGTAATTTGAGAATATATTATAGTTACATTGTGGTTACCGGAATCTTCGTGTTTTAAAATACAACAATGCAGAACATTAATCAAGGATTCGACTACTGACTTGGGTATGGGTGTTCCTTTATCCAATTCATTTAGTAACCTCTCATCTGCAAGTTTTGATTAGCCACAGGTGGCAAAGTAAAGTAAAAAGGCAATCAAATAAAAGATAGGCTAACGAAGAAGAACTGTACCACCATTTATAACAAATCTGTACAACACATCCTAATTCTGAAATGGTTTATGTGCTAACAAAGTTAGGGGAAATACTTTGTTGGCCGTTTAATCAATCTGGATTTTTTGGGGCGCCGTTTTAGACTACGCTATTGATTGATTGATTTGGTGTTTAAAGTCCACTTTATGCACAGTAAGGCTAATCGGGACTGGACCTACAGTTTAAAGATCCGAACCACTATGTGCCTCCACCGGGTATCGAACCCGGGACCCCTTGATTACAAGGCGACGACGCTACCGCTGCGCCATCGGGGAGGCCCTTTTCGGCTATGCTATCGTACATTGATACAGTGTGACTAACTTCTTTCAGAAAACTAAAAGTTGCGCAACATTTCTTTCAAAATACTAAATTACGTGACACATTTGTTTCAGAAAACTAAATTGTGTGACTAATTTCTTTCAGAAAATCAAATTGTGTGACTAATTTCTTTCAGGAAACTAAATTGTGAGACATTTTTTTTTTAAGAAAACTAAGTTTCGTGACATTTCTTTAGGAAAACAACATTTCGTGACTTATTTTTTTAAGAAAATTATATTGCCCGACTTATTTCTTTCTGAAATTTAAAATATTTTCCATAATGGTGAGCTCTCGCCTTTGGTGCGAGCAGTCTCGGGTTCGATCCTCTCTGAGGGATCCAAAATTTCATAGAGCATTGCTAGGACTACTGGTGAGCTATCTGGCTCCGGCGTAGAAAGCGATGCTAACACTAAATACTTCCCCTAACTTTAAATCAGTGTGCACTTACTTGCTGGGATGAACATTTTGTATCAATGATTAAGGAAGGAACTAATTAAAAAAGATTATTTAAGAAACTCAAAGAGGCTACGTTTAAGCAGAAGCTGTCTGCATAGAACAAGTCAGTATCACGTGACTTTTGGTTTATTCTGAGCAGTTTTGTTTTTTTATATTGTTGCAACTCTACAAATGACCAGAGAGCCTCTTACCTACGTCCGCCGATTGTCAGTGTGTGTGTTTGTGATCTGCCGCCACGTGTGTCACGATGGGTCCCAGTAGTTCTCCCATTCGGATTCTAATGTTGGTGGCAGACATTTTGTTTTAAGGGCGGGAGAACGGGGGGAGAGAAACAAGAAAATAAGATACCAACGACAATAAACACTGAGAGTAACAAATTGATATATAAAATATTATATACTATAATAACAATATTCCATGCTCCTGTTCTGTAAAATTACACTTGGGAAAATTAATACTTACCTTGCAACTCAATTGTGAAAGATTTAAATGAAATTTCTAAAAATGTGAAAAGTTTTTATATTTTTCAACAGTAACAAATTGGCAAATAAATGCTCCAGTTGGGAATTTATTATATTAACGGAAAGTAACAAAGTGCCGTTACGCAGTTTCTCTTTCCGAGGGAGTTACAATTGTAAAAAGGGTTTTTACAACTGCATTCTAACAGGGTTAGAAAAATAATTCAGGCGCCAACCCCTTTTTCTCAGGAACCAGTTGTTTTTTTTTAATATGGTTTAAGAATGAATTCAACTAAGATAAAGCCATTTTGAAATATGATCTTAAAATATTTTTAATTTATTAATACAAGATTGGATTAAAAGTAATTAATCCTTGCACTAGAGTGACCTTCCTACAGAAGGCTCAACTAACGGCATGAGTAACTAAGCAATACATTCTATTGCCAACTCTACCATAATGCTGCAGATTTTAAAATTTGGATAGCAACAGTGCAAAAATGTATAATTGCAAGTTTATTATTCTGACAATGATAAAAGTGATATAGAAAACACGCTAAATGTACTCGATATTTTAAAGAAATGTACAGGAAATGTCAATAGCGAATTCAAGTATTGAAAAAATATTTTTTTTAGCACTGAATTTAAAAATTCAGGTGTCGGGTGAAAATTTTCAGCCGCCACGGCGACCACTGCAGTACAAAATATTTCAAAGTACCATTTATAATCTTAGGTTTTTCCCCACTTCATTACTGCTTTCTTTTGAAAATTTTAATTTACTAAAGTTTCGGGAGGGGCTGTAGCCCCATCAGCTCTTCCCAACGTACGCCAGTGCCGTTATGTTATTCTTGTAATTTCGGTAACGTGCTACTAACGCATACACCACAAATATGTTGTTCATCATAATTTCAGTTTGTACAGGATTATCTTCGGAATCTTAGCGAAACCTCCCCCTGAACCTCAATTTTAAAAATTAAAGGCAGTGCTGTAACTTTATTCTATCTTGTGAGTCAACAATCTAAAATCGTATTTTGGAAAGAAAATAATAATAATAATAATAATTAAGTATTATACATAATTAAGTTAAAAGGTAGAATGTATTTTACATGTTGGTCGTTTATTTTAACTTTTTTAATAACTTTTGTTTTCTATTGTGTCCCACCAGGTACACCAAAAAACAATTAATTTCTCCACTAGAATATTAAATGGTCAAGTACCTTCTCTCTTTGTCTTAAACAATTCACAGAAATTAAAATAAATTTCTTATTAACCGAAGAGGCAGTGTTTCGTCTCTCCCACCCTTGATACAAAATTTTCACTTACTGCTGCAAATCTGGGAAAGTATTTAACTACTAGTTATGTTTAATCAACAGTGTTAAGTTTTATATTTCATTAGACAGAAACTGTAAGAAAAGGTTGCTTAATTATCGCTAGAATCCGTACTTTAATATGAAAAATGTAGTCGGTGTGTCCCATCCGTGACAATGGAATACCACTCCTAGTAAAAAAATATCCACGATTAAACTCGTAAGTATGAAATTTCCAACGTGCAGTTATCAAAATGTCACGCACTGGGAACAAAATTCAGTGTTTGGATGCCTTTCAAGAAGCATGCATTGCGGGAATATGAAACTAGGTGGGAAGTGGATTGCTGTTCCTTCTCACATACTCGGGCGCAAGTGATCTGGAATTTGGAATCAGTCTAGTGGTGAATAACACGCGTGTCTGCACGTTTCAGGGGTCGAGAACCACGTGGTGTTGGCACAGGGACTCAATCTATGGCATGGCTCTGAAAGCATTTGCTTCCGGTCTTTCTTTAATCTAATCTCCAATTGGGAAAAGAAAGCTAAGAAGAGACTCAAAATTACCCCAAAGAAATACAATGGAGGTAGCAGGTCGCCAGAACAACCGCGAAAGTGAAATTTTCGCGCTTAATCGTGGTTGTTCCTTTCGTGCTTATTGCGGTGTTCAATGCGTGTGGTTGTCTCACAGATGACTGTTGTCTCCGATTAATTTCGGAATGCTGGTTCTGAAAATGAAATCAATTTTTTCCCATCACGTCCAGGTTTTTCAGAAAATTGCAATAAAAAACTACTTTAATTTCACCAAAAAACGTGCAGTTCCATTATTTCCCCAATAGATGGCTCTGTTTAGATGTTGGTAAAATATCAATTTTCTACATTACAAATCCTCCAATTTTTAACTATGAATGAATGATCGAATTGTAAACAATTGATCCACCTTCCATGTGACACACGAGTATAACAATTTTATGGAGTTTGGTTATGTAAGTTTTTATTTATGAAATCTCTTATGAAAGTTTTCTTCACAAGATGTCTAAAAGTCAATGTTATCGTATGTTGGCTTGAATGAAGTTAGTGACGTGGGGAAAAATCTTGATGCAAAGAAAGATGAATGTCATTTCATTGAACAGAATTCAAAATACTTCCAGAATCACCTACAACAACGGAATATAGGTGTATCCAGATTGTGATCTCCTCCCCTGAAATATCCGCACCCCTGCTGCCTCCTCACTGGGGGGGGGGGGTATCCAGAATTGTAGAGTGTAAGTTTGTATGGGTAAATTTAGAGTCAAAATAATCATAAATTTGGCTTTGAAAAATTTTATGATATAATAAAATATAGCTGTGGATGTAAATATTGAATTTTCCTGTTTTTAATTCTAGTGTCCACAGCAATTTTCTTTACATTTAATATTTATTTACTGGAATTCTAATTTTGAATTTAAAGAATTATGTTAACATGTATACTCCCGATATACTGGAAAAAATTTGAATAACAGAAAAAATATTAATTTAATGGGAGTCCGCCGTTTAAGTAGGGCAACTACTAGTTGTCACAAAGCTTTCAGAGCTCTCTGAACATTGCAGTGTTCCAGTTTTTGTGTTTGTTATTATTTTATTACGAAATTAATGAAAAAATGTTTACTAAACCAATGCCAGTGGTTTGAAGCGGTTAATTCTTTGCATTTAATATGGCCTTGGCTAATTGCATTTTGTAACGCTAGGTGCCTCTGCATTCTCAACGTAAAGCAAACTAGGTTTTTGCAAGAAACCACCAGCTTTTTGTTAAGATCGAGTAAAGAACTTTCTATATTTATTTCATTGATTTATACAATGACAGACAGATAAGTTCTTGAACAATATGTTGAATAATTCACATACAATTATTTGATCTCAATAAGTAACATGTATGAAATGGCAAAGTAAGTGTTTCCAATATTCTATCTGATTATCACATTTATCTTTGATTTCCGGAAGATTTGTTACACTATGAATTAATTATTTAAAGTCTTACTTGTTATACTTCAATATACGAGTAACTGCAGAGTATAAACATATGTTTCTTGAGCCAGGGGTCCCGGGTTCAAATCCCGACCTGGGCATGGATGTTTGTTGAGTGTTCGTCCATTCATCTTCGCAAATTAGTCAAAAGTGGCACAAAAAGCGAAGTAAAATAAAGCAAATGAATCAATATGTTTCTTGAAACAACACCTAAATATCAGGTTCCGCTGCATCAAAACTACAAAGAAGAGGGTTGAGCCGTTGTAACCAAGGGGTCCCGGGTTCGATACCCGGTGGAAGTATAAGGTGGTTCGGAGCCTACTTTAAACTGTATGTCCAGTCCCAATTAGCCCATATGCGTATAAAATGGATTTAAAAGAAACTCAAAACGACACCTCCAGCGATAAAAGGCAAGAATTCTACTCTGCACTCTTCACCATCAGAGAAATATAACCACTGTTGTTTGTTTTTCAAACCGTTCTCGTCTGTAGTTTTGCATAACCGACATCAATTGAAAACCCTGATATTACTTACATTAGATGAAAAAATCGAACAATAACAAATAAAATACAACAATAATGCCAAAACATAATTTTAGATGTGAAGTATATTTATATGATTCTTTCTTTTATTTTTTAATTTTGTTACTTAGTGTCGCATTTCTGCCAATTTTGGCTAATCGTGAAGATGAAGATGAGTGATGGTATGATCAAATTGATGAAGGGACGCTCACAAGTAACACTCGTGCCCAGGCTGGGAATAGAACTCTGGCGTCGTAGCGCGATGTGCTAACCACTCCGCCACGGAGGTGGGCTAATATTATTTAATATTGGGAAAAAGAACGGAAGTAGCAGAGAGGTGCCATGTTCCGAGTGTTCTTTCACAGCCTTAGCTTTTAAGAGAGACGCGTCTTTATTGATTGGTTTTACTTCGATTTTTGTCCCACTTTTGGCTAATTTGCGAAGATAGGGATGAGTGATGATATGATGAAATTGATGAATGGACACTCACAAACATCCATGCCCAGGCCAGGATTCGAACCCGGAACCCCAGGCGTCAAGAGACGCGTGTTGATTTTAGTTACGGTAAGTGGGTGGGCCCGGATAATGTGATGGGGCAAATGACCAAAATGTTGACGCATCGGAAAAAAAATTAAAAGATATGAATTTTTTTTAAAAAAAAAATACCTTTCCCCCCTCAGGTCTTTCCAGCAACTCTTGGGCAATCCAATTCCAGCGACATTTCTGGACGTCGGTCGTTGCAACAAAAAGCAGAAAATGAAAGGACTGGCGATAAATATTATCGAGTGCAAGGATACGAAAGGTATAATTATTACCGCGGAGTTTCTTTCGCGCCTGGGACTTTCACCGAGTGACATTTTGTGTTTTTGCGCAACTTGGAGCGCTGATCCCTTTACACTGTGTGGCAAGAAATTCGCTTATTGGAATTTTCTTGTGTAGCTCTAAGAACAGCCTGAAAAGAGAATGTGGCATTCAATGGTGGGTATCATGTTCCTTTTATCATTCACATAATTTACCAAAATTCGCTTTTATGTACCTATTTTATATACACAAAAGCATATCTAGTCTCCCCGATGGCGCAGTGGTCGCCTTGTAATCAAGGGGTCCAGGGTTGGACACCTGGTGGAGGTACATAGTGGTTCGGATTCCACTTTAAACTGTAGGTCCAGTCACTATTATACCCTGTCCCTGCTAACTGTGGAGCGAGGCCGCGCATGGCGGCAGAGAAAGGGTGAAAGCGAGTGGCCTGAGCGAAGCAGTACACGCTGATGGGAAGGCTGGTAACTGCAGTTGCTACCCCCTCCATACAGTCCCGTTCCCTAACGTGTTCATTGGTGAAGCCGTCTCGCATCACTACTATAGGCTATCTGTGCATAAAGTCTGCTTAAAACAACAATTCAATGAATCAATGTAGGCAAGGTAAAGTTTCCCGAGCATAATACATAGTGGCATGAAAACATATTAAGGGGCTATGGCGGCACACATTCTCGATCTCATCCAGTTTGGAGATGATGTGATTGATTAACACCACGCTCCACCTATCTTTGATGTATCCTGGTCACATTTACCCACAGGGATTTATTCTCGACTTGACATTTCCGCAAGTTCATATCATGGTGCAAAACTAGCATCAAAATTACCATAAGTTTTGCTTATGGGAAATGCTTATGTGGATGTACGGGTGTGTGGAACTGACCTGAGGAACCTGATGAGCTGGAAGAACCCCATGCATGAACAAGATATAGAAGGCAAAACCGTCCAGACGATTGATTCATTAGGATGAAGTCCACTTTATGCACAGATAGGGTAATCCAATTAGGACTCCTCTCGCATTCTGAAGGACTGCAAGTTTGAACTACATCAGTACAACACAAACAATTACAGGAGTACATCACAAACATACATAAAACCCGAGACCCCTTGATTACAATGCGACGACGTTATCAGTACACCATTGGGGAAGAGGCCAAACTTCCTGACGATTTTACTGCATTTGGGTCCAGGCGGCAGAGCCTCATTAGCCTGCAAGAGTAAAGTTACTGTCGTGGAATATTGACTGAAGATGAAACTGCCAGTTTAAATATCGAAGATCCATAGACAGGGTTTCTTCCATGCACAACACGCATAGTGATTTTCAAACCAAGATAATTGTGAAAAGTTTGGTAATTATCTTGGCTTAACTACGCTCTTTGCTCCATTACGGAGCTCAGCAGGGTGCATGCGAGGTTCAAGAAATATAATTGCTTTTCACAGCCTAATTATAAGATAAAGGCCGCGTGAGATGAATTGAAACATTTGACAGGTGATTGCAGATCTTGCCTAGCCAACACCTCCTTACATTTAAGGCCTGAGCAGAGACTACATGCAACGTCATCAGGACAGGCGATTGCAGATCCTACAAAAATGACCTGGGCAACCAGACGAGAGGCGGGACAGCCTCAGCAGCTTGGGAGATATATGCTGAAAGCAACAAACCTGACCTGCCTAACCTATCCACGTAGGCACATACCAGAAATAACCATGCAAATAGGTGAGGCAGTTTAAATGCTGTTTATTTAAGCTAGTATATGCATACGTTGATTGGTTAAACAAGTCAGGTTTGGTGCATTTAGTATATCTCTCCCAAGCTACTGAGGCTGTCCCTAGCCGCTTGTGGCAATCCGAAGCTCAGTACAGAAGACAGCGACAGGCGGAGCCTCTTGCACGTTGTTTTTACATATATATACAATCACGAATTACAGTACTTTTTCGCATGCTTTGGAAAAGATAATACGCGCAATTGGTTTCTTATTTAGACACGCTTAAGCAATTCCAATATTTTCACAACATTTTTCTTATCACAGACAGGACCTCAATATCTTGTGTAAACATTTAGGTCTGGACATCTTTAATATTGTTGCTATTGAAAAATAATTTCATTAGTTCTTTTATTGGAAACTCTAAATTGAAATCTAGCTATCACATTGAAAGGATGAGTGCGCTTTAAAACAAAATGTATAAGTGTCATGAAAATGAGACGAAAAATATGACTATGTACAGAAAAGAACGGGTAGAATGTCACTTGACACAGTCTCGAAACAATGTTCTGTCCCAGTTTTAAATCAAGAGGGCAGGAAACTTCTGCCTTCATTTGAGTGCATTGACTGTGGAGTTGTCCAGTTTCCTCAAAGCATATAGTGCTAGTATTAAAACTTCATAGTATGGATGTAGCTTTAGCGCTAATCCAATAAGGTGACACATCTGAATGAATATAAGGCTATTCAACAGAAGGAAAATAATGATTATAAAGGAAACGAAAATTTATAAGAGAGCTCGCCATCTATACTGCAAATTATCAAACTAGTACCTATCTGTCAGGTTCCACGCCTAACAGGTACGGCTTAGCATGTCCTAATCCCGAGTCAGAAATCAGAGATAATTGGATAAGGAGCTTCTACTCCTTAGGTCGCTGGACCAAGTCTTCCAGTCCCATAAAGGGGACAGTCATCGGCGTAAAAAAGGACAAGGACAATCGAGGTGTTGATTTCAACATCGGTAGCCAGGACATAAGATTCCCGTAAGAGAGCAGCCCAAACCAGTAACTCCATATCTTCGACAAGGTATCTCCTGATTTACAGCGCCATTTCTATCTCTTTTAGCATCATGAATAGTCAATAAGGTCTATTACCTGTTCTTGAGCCTCTTACTTTAATTTTTTGTGATTTTTTCCCATACGCTTTTAGCACAAAAAGCGGCCCAGAAATAGCTGTGAAGACGTGATGGACGCCGCCTTACCTTGTCCTATCTTTCTGCTTCAGTACCCTGTATGAGAAATTTTCAAGTACCAATAAGAATTTAGCATTGTTGTTTATGGTACAGAGAGAACGGAGAGTGAAGAAGAGAATGATAAAAAGGGAAAAAGAAGAGAGATAGAAAAAACAAGAAGTATAAGGAAAGGCAGAGACAACAAGGAAAACAGAAAAACAAGAAGGACAATGGGAAAGAGAAAGGAGAGGAAAGATAAAAGGAAAATAGAAAAGAAATAAGAGGAAAAGAGAGATGAGGCAAAAAGGAAAGTGGAAAAAGAGAGAAAGAAGAGAAGACAGAAAAAAGAGTTACAAAGAGACAAAAGGTCAAACAGGGAGGGAGAGAGAGAGAAAAAAGAAATAGAGAAGACAAGTAGACAAAAAGGAAGGCAGAAAGAAGGAGCGACATAGAAAGAAAAAGGGGAGAAGAGAGAGAAAGAGAAAAGGGGAAAGCGTCAAGTGAGAGAAACGAGGTAAAGGGAAGAAGAAAATACTAGAAAGACGGAAGGAAAACAGAGAGAAGAAGATAGAAAGTAAAGGAAAAGGGGAGAAGATAAATAGACACGAAGAAAAGCTGAGAGAAAAATAGAAAGAAGAACAAGGTGAGAAGTCAAAAAGGATAGAGGCAGTGCAACAGAAAGAGAAAATAGTAAATATCCGAGAGGGCAAAAAGAAAAGAGAGAGAGAGAGATGGTGAGAGTGAGATGTGCTCCAGTGATAATAACTAGAATATTTCGCCATATCCTTGCACTTTTATTGAATGCCGTAAAGGTGCTTCGCCTGTCGCCACCGATCTTTTCTGCATGCTTCCACGTTTTCTGCAGACGTGACCGCTGTTCGACCGCCCCCTTCTGCTCCCATAGGCGTGGGCCTGGAGGATTCCCAATCAGGGTTCAGGAACCTGGCGACTAAAGCCGATTCGCCGCGGCAGGTGTCTTCTTTTCTCCAACGTCGATTGATTGAAAGGCTCGTCCGGGGAAGAATTGCATCCAGGACGACCAATAACTTGGCGGGACAATGTAGCGAAGAGAATTCGGCAATTTTTGTCGAGGAATTTCCCTTGCCGAATCCCGTATTTCACTCCAAGATCTTAAAATGTCCGACCTTGAAACGTCCCTGACCCGTGGGTAAGGCGGAGACGTTACTTTCCAGTAATTCGAAGCCGATCTCTTTGGTGGAGTGGTTAGCGCAATGCTCTACAAACACAAGGATCCCAAGTTGATTGATTTGGTTTATTTTACTTCGCTTTTCTGCGCCTTCTGGCTAACCGCGAAGATGGAGATAAGTGATTAAATTGATGGAGACTCACCCGTGGCGGGATTCGAACCCGGGACTCCTCACGTCGTAGCGCGCTGTGCTAATCACTCTGCCACGGAGGTTGGAGGTTCCAAGTTTCTTTGTTTTTTTAAGTCCACTTTATGAGGACTAATCTGAAGTGGACCTACAGTTCAAAGTAGGGTCCCAATCACTATGTGCCCCCACCGAGTATCGAATTCGGGACCTCTTGATTACAAAATGACGACGTTTCCAAACCACGATCGGGGAGGCCTAAGGGTCACAAGTAGTGACTTATCTATTTATCCACACATCCTAACACTCCGTATCACCACACAAAATTTCCTCTGTACACCCCAAAATTGTTTTCAGAAAAACCCTGTTTGTGGTCATTTTGGCTCTAAATTTACCCTTTCACCCCTGAATATGAACTGCACACCTCCGATGGGAAAATTCTGGATAAACTCATGATCCAAGATCACCCGCAGGATTTTTCTTGGGTGGAAGGGGCATAAGTGGGCAAAGTGTGAGGAAAATTGTTTGATTCTATTCTCCCAGTTGAGGAAATTCTCAAAAAGCATCCCCCTTAGCATAATTTGCACAGGTATCCACCCACCCACTGCATTTTCCCCATTTGACCCATGCAAGCATCCATTCATCTTTCCCCAAACTGATTTTTCCAGGTATATCGGGGGGGGGGGCAAGTGTCCCCCTGGCCCCTTCTGCGGGCGCCCTTACCCGGGTCCCAAGTGCGTATAGTATTTTTAAACAACCGCCCAAAACCTAGGAATGAGCCAATCGACAGCAATATTTCACACCGTAGTAGCCTGCGTGCATTCGATTGGTGAAATCTTCCTTAAGGCGTGTAAACTGAGAGTTTGCAGTGTAAGGAACGCTTATGGGTCTCCACAAGTACCAAAGCTTGGTCTAAAATGAGGCAATTGTCTCCGGAAAAGGTAGAAGACCACACCTAAAAAGTTATCTGCATCCCCACGAGAGAAGGTGATAATCCACCACTCAATATAATATCGAAACCTTTACAAGAACCACAAGAAGTATCGGTAACTTACATAATTTCACCCTCAGCAATAAACACCCTGATTACAACAATAATATAAGTCCTACAATTAGATTCAGAATATTTTATATATATAAAAAATGTTAAATCCAGTTAGAACGGAACTAGTGTTGCCAACTTTCCTAATACAGTGTTTCCAACTAGTAGGACCTATCACCCAGCATAGAAGGTCCACCTGCACTTCCTAGGGGTCCTTTTCGGTGTACTACATGGCCTAAGTCCCAAACCCCGAACCTATGAGTCAGATATTGGTCTCATCGACCAGTGAGTTAGTAAATCCGTGACCCCAGCTCCAACCTCACCCAGAACTATGTACAGCAGACCAGCACCGATGCAAAATGTACAGAAGTGTCGGCATGCTTCAGCTACTCACGCGTTCTCCTGACTCTGATGGCCTCATCTAGGAGTAAGGTCGATGCTTTTCTTAAGGCGTAAGTATTGGTAGTGGGAAGAGAGGGGGCCGTGTAAGGCGCAGACCCTTCCGTACACATCATGGGCTATCGAGGGAGAAATATATTACCAGGAGAGTCTTGTTGTGCAAGGACAGGCCATGATTCTCGTGAAATGCCCTTAAAATCCCCGCTCGTGACGTTGAGCTTCGGGAGAACGCTACTAGAGGCGCTCGTCCCGACGAAACCAGCGCCTCTAGTAGCAATCGCTTGAAGCATCACGCAATAAGCAGTGTTCAGGACATTCCTCGAATTTTATGACCACCCTTCATCAGTGTTGAGAATTATACGTAATATAACACAAAAATAAAGAAACCACTCCCATAAAAGGACAGTTGCCATCCTGAGTGACCAATTAACTACATTTCTATGGAAATTGAAAGTGCAATCACTGAACAGGCAAGTAGGACGGGTGTCAGCGTTTGATTATTCGAAACTCCAGAAGGTTTACATACTACTACGGCTGTCCTGGTAATAATACGCGTGTCTACCAAGCTGGTGCCTCTAGCTCGATTCCTGGGAGGTATCGCTGAGGTCTCTACCAGGAAGTGCAACTGCAGACACTCAAAGTCACAAAAACTTAGTTCCTAGTGGTGCTGGTCCTAACCTAACGCCCAACTATGGCACTGGGCGAGAAAGTGTGGAGCTTTACTTCTCTCTTTTAAGACACAACAATGGACAACGATTGTTTAAAAAATGAACCACTTAATGATAGTCTATTGTTGGAGCCAAGAAACAAAAACAGAATGGTTTGAAGAGCGACAAATTAGTTAAAGTGAACACGTAATTACAAGAGTACGGTACCCGAAGAAGAATAAAAATGGTGTACAAGACTCAACACACACTGGCATAGACACAGCTGAGACTTTTGTGATCCTTATACTCAAGAGGTTTTCACCCACTTTTTTGCTGAATGTGCCTCAGTACAACTTGGATCGATCATGGTGTAGCTTCTTAGGGAGCTTGCAGACCGAAGCGACAAGTGGACCAAAGCGACATGCAAACGAACCTTAAGAAATGAATGCAATCTTTCGTACGTAAGTTACAACAAGCTGCACGTATCGCTCGGACGGGAGAGTTTTCTCAATATTCTTCATGGTGTTGCCTATGTCTGTTGTATGCTTATGTCGCTTCGGCCTTCAAGTCCCCTTAGCGATCGAAGCCTGATCGCCCGCTGCTAGTTAAACACCTCGCCTCATCTTCTAATCTACATCGTTTCTGAATCATTCTGCTTACAGGGAAATGTTTATCTGTTTTTTTTGCATTGATACTTCTAATTTCTTAACTACTTTAACGTCATTATGTACTGATTTCCAATGACAAAATTCAGGCTAAGGTGTATAGATCCAATCCTAGTTCCTCTAGAATTAATAAGAAGAATCAAAAATAATATTCTAAATTTCCAAAAAAATAAGCCATTTTCCGAAAATTGAACCCATTTTTTGAAAGTGATTTTGCCTACAAAGCCCAAATACCCCTTAAATAACGGATTAATTTCAAATAAATATTTGAAATATACATAGGCGCAGGTAAGAAAAAAAAATATGGTTGGCAACACTAGTTCATTTACCCCAATCTATGAAGAAATGGTCACGAATAATGGTTGACACAAGCTAACATACCGCGAGGGGGAAAAAACCTTTCACGTTGTGTAAAAGAAGGAACGTGAAATGCGATGCAGCACGTCGCGTGCTAGTTAAAGTTTATACAGCGCCATTCGTGCCGGGCGGACGATCATGAAAGTGAAATTTATGGATATTTTTATCAAAGCTTTTGCTTTCGTTTCTCAAAGCACACCAGGAACTCAGAAGACTGTGCAGGAAACCATAACAGAATTGTGCAAACATTTTCCTTTTACAAAAAGAAAAAGAATGAGTAAAATATCAACTTATCAGTAACACTTGGCACCTCTTGAGCATTCCTTGAGTCAGCAAACCCACCCCTTCGTTTACATTCCTCAGCCCCCGTCCATCTGTTAGTGTAAACCTTGTAACAACCCATGCACAAAGCAATTCGAGCCTGCTCGTGACGGCTCGACATTAGCCGTTATGCTAAGAAACCTGTTTCTGCAAACACTCACCCATGCCGCTATCAAAACTCCTGGCGTGCCACATCATGGGGTGGCTGGTCACCACTGGAGGGGGTTGGGGATATCTTCTCTCCTCTTTCGTCTTCGATTTGGCGAAGTTTGGAATCCTAGCTCTCAAGCCGCAGTAGTAAGGATCATCTGTTGAAGAAAACAGAAATTTCGTTATCTACAAGAAATCATCAGTTTAGACTTAACCAAAGCCTTTGGTCTCAAAGAAATCATCAATTTAGACTTAACCAAAGGCTTTGGTACTGTTACCCATGATCTTCCCATAAAGAAATCATGACTTTAGACATTTAGACTTAACCAAAGGCTTTGGTCTCAAAGAAATCATCAATTTAGACTTAAACAAAGGCTTTGGTAGTGTTACCCATGATCTTCCCATAAAGAAATCATGAATTTAGACATTTCATTTAGACTTAACCAAAGGCTTTGGTAGTGTTACTCATGATCTTCCCATAAAGAAATCATGACTTTAGACTCAACCAAAGGCTTTTGTGGTGTTACCCATGATCTTCTCATAAAGAAATCATGAATTTAGACATTTAGACTTAACCAAAGCCTTTGGTCTCAAAGAAATCATGACTTTAGACTCAACCAAAGCCTTTGGTAGTTTTACTCATGATGTTCTCATAAAGAAGCAAGAAATTATGGTACTGTTCTATTTGAATGAGGTTCATTTGTTGTAAAATATACCTACTTACCTGTAAAAACTGATATTTTGACCTGACCAAAGCCTTTGACACGAAATCAATTACCTACAAGAATTCGGATATTTAGACTACCAAAGTCTTTCACAGTGTCAGTTATCGTATTTAAACACAAAAAAACAAAGAAAATTAAGGTACTACTCAAAGTTGTACACTCAGTAGGGATTATATGCTGCAAAACACAGCTAAAATCAGTATTTAGAAGTCAATATATACAAATCCTCTGCTGTTTCGACTTAACCATAGCTTTGACAGTGCCAGGTACGATATGTCAAGAACAAAACACTGGTTCTAATTGAGTAATATTCATTTGGTGTAAAACATAGCTATGGTAAATCTACAAAATTCACAACTAGAAGAGCCCAGGTCTTTGGACTTGACCAAATATACGGAAACAAGGGAATTATAGCTCTGCTTAACAGAGTATGTCCCAATAAGGATCATATATTGTAAAGCACAGTAAGATTGGTATATGAAAATCATTAGCTACAATTCTTCCGGTGGTTCGATTTAGCGAAAGCTTTTGACAATGTCAGCGACGATACGTGAATAAGGAAACTAGCATTATGGCAGTGATAAACCATCGCATGGGATATGCTCAACTGGAAGAGGAAACGGGAACCAGCATATAACACCTTGCAAGATGGTTAGGTCGACTTAACCAAAGCAGTGTGAAGCATAAAAAAACTATAGAATCTGTACAATGATCATTCCATTTTACCGCATGTGTCAACTAATTTCACCAGTTTTACCAAGTTATCTACAGTTACTATTTTTAACTTAGTGCAGTTCATAGTCTTATTTATTCCACAATAAAGTCATCTGTTTGTATGAAAGTCTTTGAGGTCTACTATACGAATCTCTATCAAGACAGCATCTGTTCATCAACACACCTTCCTTTTGATTTCCAAGTGCAACACACAACAACGAAAAGGAGTCCTGCAGTCGCAGCAGTTTGTGACTCTCTTTTCCCCTCTCGCGTCTAGTTGGTTCCAAAGTGTAACACCCAGTCTTCTACTTCGTCAATTTGGTGTATGTACCGTTTGCACTACGTCCTGAAGCTAACCCAGTGGTTCCAAACCCAAATGAAAGTTGAAAGCAGCAGACAGTTGAACACAATTTCCTTGTACCTGCACTACACCTGGTGTCGAAAAGTGTAGCGAACTAGACGAACAAAGTAACTCTCTAGCCTTCTCCAACCGGAAGGTTTATGACTGTAGCAACACAAGCCTTCCTTCTGTCCCTATCCTGGCCAACATCAATCCTATGTTTTCCATCCTTACCGATTTCCTTCAGGACCTTCTCAACGTTATCCCTACACCTTCGTCCTGACCTTCCTACTGGTCTCGTACCATCAGGTTTCCCAACAAGAATCCTGTAAACTCTTCTTTCCTCTCCCATTCGTGCCACATGGCCTGCCCACCTAAGTCTTCTTGATTTAAATATTCTAATAATAACTGGGCAGGGATACAAATTGTGCAGTTCTAAACTAGCGTATATATCGTAACGGCCTATAAATATCAATATAATTAACTTCAAAATCCCAGTCATTCAACCATCATTTTCCAGCCAGGAACTTGACAATCAGGAATGCAGTGTCAGACTTTACTCAAGCTCTTCCTGGTCACCAGCGGTATAAACATGTAAGCAGGTGAAACGGGTATGTTACGATATTTGGACAAATTTGCGTGAGTCTCCAAGTAAGGCATCCATTTTTGTTTCTGTTTTTCACCGATGTGAAATCCATCGGCTGAGACGCAAGCGGAAGCTCTTGGAGAACCTGTTTGTTCTGTGGCTTTAATAGCCCTTCCACCTGCAATTAATAAACAAGCAACAACAACGCAGCACATCTCGAATCAATCTCAAGTGTTTGCGTGAGATGTGCTGACGTCACTCTCTCTTCCGCCTTGTATTTTTGGACGCTGGGATTCTGATGTCAGACGTTTACCCTCTGTTATGCAACGCCGATGTGTGGGTCGGATATAAATGGACCATTACATGGCAGCAGGGGCGTGCCACAAAAAAAAATTGGGGAGAGAGTTTTTGACAGGTGGAGGTGATGTGATCAGCCCCGCAGACACCCACCTAGTAGAGGATGGGTGAACTCTAGAGCCACTACGTGAAGGGATAAAACTGCAAAAATCCCGCGTGGCAGTCAAATGCCCTTGACCACCGCGGCCCTCAGAGGCCTGTTATTATCATCTCAGCATAGATCATTTCTACATTTGTAGGGCCTATACAAATATTTCAGAAATGATTTCCCGAAATCAGAATATGGACATGAGTTTTTTTGCCTATCGTAGCACCGAAATTTCGGTTTTGAAAATAATTGAACTGTGGGGCTACACTGTCCTGATAATTTACATCGAACTGTAGTGCAATATTCCTATTGCCTTTATAATTGCTCTGCAGCAGGGTTGTTTAAGGTCCAGGAATTTTAAATAAATTCAATTCCGGTCCAGCAGAGAATATAAGCAAGCGTAAATGGGTTCTGGACCGTAAAGAACCTAACATCATAATTCGCCGTTTGTAATTTCTGCTTGGTTACATAGAAAAAGAAAAATGCGTAATTACTACCATGGATCGAACTATCGCGGTTACGCAGTACACGCAGCTCTGACTTGTACAACACATAAATGAATATAAATTTTCTAGTCCTCTAAATTTGCATATCAATCTCATCCCACAATTTATTTTCTTCTGAAACCTGTGGAAACGATTGGGTGAAATTGGCTCCCCCCGCCACTCGTGCTGTCCCAAGGGCCCCAACGGGACCCGTCGCCCGGGGCCTCCTTCCCAGCTGGTCAGTCGGTTAGTGGGTCGTGCGAGTGAAGGTCTTCATTGTCCCGGAGGAAAGAAGAGGCGATGACAGGTGATAATGATAGGAGAAAAACCAGGCGAAGTGAAAGGACTTCCTCCTTCCATATTACCGCTCTCGCTAGATTGTGTTTCTGCCGTCGCGTCCACTAATCAACGAAGCTGAAAGATTACGCCCAACGATATCATGGAAACTGCTGGAACCAGAAACGTCGTCGTTGAAGAATTTGATTGATGGATTGATTGAATTGGTTAATTTTTCTTCTTTTCTGAAACTTTTAGCTAATCGCGATATGATGAAATTGATAAGGACACTCACAAGGAATACCCATACCGTTTCTCCTGTTATCCATATATGCAGGCTTTTTGGGTAAGCATTTCATGGTGGGCCGAAGCCCTTCTTCCCTTCTTGACGGCTTGCCTCCGTGGCGGAGTGGTTAGCACAGCGCGCTACGGCACCAGGGGTCCCGGGTTCGAATTTAAAAAAAAATATTATTTCATAGAAATATTTGTCACGTGCCAGTTCCGACGACACAATGAAAAATGCAAGGAAGAAATGTTTCCCGAGATCGACGATAGATGGCAGCACGCCATATAAACATGAGCAGAGTTCATTGTAGAAACTAGGAGCGGACAAGAGCGATTATATATATTATAGTAAATGCAAAATACATAAAGGAAGAGTATAAAAATTATAGAAGGAGTAAATAAAATGTTGTAAATAACCAATTAAGATAATTAAGAATATGCTCGTATATGAAACAATTATGAAAGTTAATAAGTGAGCAAATTAATTCAGAAATGTATCTTCTTTCTGATCCTAGTGAACAAAATTTGATTTAATACCTCTGACGAGGAGAACATCGTCAGCTTTTGTATTTGTCTGTCCCTCGGTGGCGCTGTGTCCAAATTAAACGCCCCGAAGCACTTACGGTTGCGCTATTTATTAGACCCACTGGGCCATAGGCAGCCCTTGCTGTTAGCGATCCTGGGTTATTCCCCTTTTTGGTCGTTACATAGGAGGTGGCGCTACTATCAGTTTACTCGACCCTACTCTTTCTTGTATCGTTTGCCAAAGAGGCGGGGAAAGAAATAAATTAGAAGAAGGAAAAGAAGAAGAAGCCCTTTCCCAAATCAAAGAGAAGAAAAAGAAGAAGTATTTTCCAAAAACAGAAAGAAGAAGTCTTTTCCAAAATAGAAGGAAGAAAAGAAGAAGCCTTTTCCTAAATCAAAGATAGGAAGGAAGAATACGCCTTTTCCAGAAATTACGAGAAGAAAGAAGAAGATTTCCTTTCAAGAAGAATATAACCGACGTAAATTTGGAATCCGCATATATTATATTTCAATGTGTATATACAAGCTTCACTATATATTTTCTCTGTATTGTGTACAGTATTCAGAATATAGATCCGCATTTAACTATATCCTCTTTGCTATAAAACGCTTTCTTATTTGGAATTCTCGAATAAAGAACCTATCCCCTGAGATTAAGATATTTCTGTAGCCGTGGTATAAATAACATTTTAAGGAGTGCACTAGAGGGACTTTGCATATTAGGTTTTATTAAATGGATGAAAATGATGAGGAAATAACATGTGATGACAATTCTTGATAGATAAATTGTACAACTAGCGAAAAGTATAAGAAATATGAAGTTTCATAAATAATAGGTTTATGTACTAGCTGTATTGTTACAATTTAAAAAAGAAGTTAATTGTGGTTCGTTTCCATAAAGTTTCATAACGAAAAGTATACCATACACTAAAGCCAAAATTTAATATCTGAACAAATCTTTTCAAATTTCTCTGCAGTTTCGATGCTTTTCATGAAATTTCTCTATTTTCCCCTCTTCGTCTAGCTGAATTTTCCTCAGAGGGAAATTTTCTTGCTCGGAGGGAAATTTCCCTCCACATGGCAACACTGCGCCAGAGATCCTTGCTTTTTTGCATTCGTGTGTCTGATTGAGCGCGACGAACGATTTGTCAAAAGCCTCTGAGCACGTCAAAACAACAGCTGAACGAGGAAGAATGTGGATGTCCCTGGATCCGTTTAGATCCTCAATGGACACTGAGCGAATCCTTGCTCCTGTACCACTCATTGGCTGAAGACAATAATGGCAACTGTTGTTTGTACACCGTCCTGTTGCTGTGGCAATCATGGGGAGATCACTGACACTTTTTCAGCCGATTTAGCAAACAACTTTAAGAAAACATGTTCAGTGGCGGGCTTAGGGATCTTGTTGGGAGGGGGGAAAGTGACCGTAAGGGTTGTGTGTATCACAATCGCCATAAATGATGATTAGAGGACCAATCACAAACGAGAATAATTTCCCTCTTTCATCCAATTTTTCCCTTATAAAAGGTAAATGTGCGTGTGTACACATGTTATGAAGGCATATGGGGTGATGTGGAGGTACCACATATTCTTGATTTCGACCATAGTTGGGATGACGTGATCAGCATCACGCTCGGTCGCCTTTACGCTACCAGGGTTGCCCCAGGTGCCCATTTATACGAGGCTGGGTTGACGCCAAAGCCGCGCAGAAACAGAGAAATGACTGGTCAAGATCACCTGCCCCGCGATTCGAACCCAGGTCTTCTGCATGGTAGCCAGATGCTCATCCAACTGAGGTACCGCGGCTCTCAATTTGCTCCTCATAATATATTAATGGAAATGTTCCCAGTCCGAATTATTATAAGTAGTGTTTTGGTGGGGATAACTTACAATAGACAACGAACTTCTTCGAATAGGCTGGACGAAATATATGAACCCGATATCTTGAAATGTTCATGCAATTTTGGTACTTTTCAGAAAATTTTTCCTTTCTCTTTAAACTGATAATCCCTACATGTAGCAACACTGCGACCACCACAGCCGCCGAAGAGTCCTTCTGTGCGAGTTGTTTTTTAGTCCACTTGATGCACAGAAGGCCTAATCGGTACTGGACCTACAATTTAAAGTGGGATTCGAACCACTGTCAATGTGCCTCCACCGAGTATCGAACCTGGGACCCTTGATTAGCAAAAAAAATATTCATTGTGTTTATGTAAAGTACACGATAAGGAAAGCAATAACCTACCATTGCAGCTTTTTGTGAAAGTTTCTAGTTTTGCTAAGTTGTGTGTCCTTGCACTTTATACTCGAAATATCCCGTCAAGAGCCATCAATAGATAAGCCTTGTAATTTAACACCTACATCCTCGGTGCCAGGATCTTTTGAAGTCTCCGAAATATAATCCGCTTTCTTTTTCTGATTGGTGAACGGATACCCTTAAATCACCGGTACATCACCTTTCACAGGCCTTTTGGAATGTCCTTGAGGCGTTATGTTCCGTCTGGCTCTGGTGAATCAGAATTTATGGATCGTATCTTTCCAATAAGCTGATTTACGCAGGCGGTCGAAGTGCGACTAACCTGGAAACAATGCAAAGTCCAGTCATTGTGGACAAGGTGAGGATAAGGCACGCGATATTTATGCGAACCATTTCTTGATCTGACGAGCAATATCTCGTGGCATAATCTTAGCATGTCTTTCATGGAGTATTGTCAATGTCTCTTTCGGTATATCTGAAACTTTACGTCAACACTACACTGTGAGGATTGTGGTGCAAAGTAACACCAAGCATAGTCTCATAAATACTGGCTTGGCCAGTGGCGTATGCTGAGTCTAAGACTTGGGCTATCTCACTATGACACCTGGTCCTAGGCTATGGAGGAGGGGAGAAGACTAGGCTCAATCTTGACGTCTTCAAGGAAGCCACGTTGTCATCCCAACGGTAGTCAGGTTGCCAACTTCTAAAAGTTCAGGTTGCCAACTCCCAAGAATTCAGGTTGCCAACTCCAAGAATTCAGGTTGCCAACTCCCAAGAATTCAGGTTGCCAACTCCCAAGAATTCAGGTTGCCAACTCCCAAGAATTCAGGTTGCCAACTCCCAAGAATTCAGGTTGCCAACTCCCAAGAATTCAGGTTGCCAACTCCCAAGAATTCAGGTTGCCAACTCCCAAGAATTCAGGTTGCCAACTCCCAAGAATTCAGGTTGCCAACTCCCAAGAATTCAGGTTGCCAACTCCCAAGAATTCAGGTTGCCAACTTCTAAAAGTTCAGGTTGCCAGCTCCCAAGAATTCAGGTTGCCAACTCCCAAGAATTCAGGTTGCCAACTCCCAAGAATTCAGGTTGCCAACTCCCAAGAATTCAGGTTGCCAACTCCCAATAATTCAGGTTGCCAACTCCCAATAATTCAGGTTGCCAACTCCTAAGAATTCAGCTTGCCAACTTCAGAATCGCCATTATCTTCTATTTCAAATCAGCTTAATTCACTCTTTTTCTAAGAGATTTCTCTATCGTGTTTTACTACCTACGTTCAGGCTTCGCAGATAGCCTGGAATATACGCTCCTGACTTGGTGCAACAGGACACTCCTTTTGGTGTTAACGCCGAATTGGAAAAATTTGTGTGAAACTTCTAATGAGTTCGTTCAATTTCTTATGGTTCTTAGCTTTATATGTTTTTTTCATTTTAATATTAGATGTTCTTTTAGTTACTTTCAAGAAATGAAAGTGGAAAATTTTGAAAATACTCCACTTGCCACGCTGAACTTTTACTATCAAACTCTCAATTGAAAAAAAAAATAATCCCAAAATGTTCCAAAATGCTTATTTCGTTCTTAAAACGCTCATTTTTAATGAAAATTCCAAAAGTCTAATATCTCTCGATTGATTGATTGATTGAGTGAATTGGTGTTTTAAGTCCACTTTATGAATAGTGTGGCTTATTGGGACTGGACCTACAGTTTAAAGTGGGATCCGAACCACTATGTGCCTCCACCGGGTATCGAACCCGGGATTCAAGGCGACGACGCTACCACTAAGCCATCGGAGAGGCCCCATTGGCTATCGAATAACACCAAGTAGTATACAGACCTTTAACACTTGCTTAAGTGTTGTGTTTTGTTACATCACTCGATAGCATATTTTTCAGTGTAGTACTTTGAGATAAAGACCTTAAAATTATTTTTAAATGGACTATATTTTAAAAATCAGCTAGTTTAGATATTAAAAAGTTTCAATTTCCATACATGACTAAAGCGTCACGTGACGGTGAGGGGTGTAAGGGGTGGCCAGTGGCGGCGATTGGATCCCAAAACTGGGGGGGGGGGGGCAAAGACAGTATATTTCCCTTTGTAGATAAGATTTAGTATAGTGCGGGGGCAAAAGTAGCGAAAATTTGGGGGGCATCTGCCCCCTCGCCCCCCCTAATCGCCGTTACTGCGGGTGGCCCTTTCGGAATGGTATGTCCACCTTTCTTCCACGTAATACACTTTGGACTGCATTTTGCAGGCGAACGAAGTTCTGGCGTCCTGACTCGCAGCCAGTATAATAATTTGTGGTAATTGCGTTGTGTCCTGACCAGCAGTTGCCCACCCATTTTTTGCCCCGGCACTATGGCTTCTTAATGCTAATCCTTATCTACTAACTGTTGCCCCTTCTCCCCCCACTTTTGACACCCAATCGCCGATACTGGTCCTGATCATGTGATTGCTCCTTCAGCCATGTCATCTTATCGCTTAGTTCTGAAGTATATGCTAAAAATGATTATTATATTGTATTACCCATGAACAAGACAGTTGTTGACAACATAAACAAAAGATGGTGATGATTTGTAGTTACTGACAATAGAAAGCAGTGATTGAAAATTGATAGAATCGCATTGCTTTCATGACCAATGTCACATTGTCATTCTGGCTGCTACAAGAGAACGTGCTGTAGTCTTTGTCGTTTTATAGATATCACACGATCAATTAGCAAGCCAATTTGACGGGATGTGCCAGCAATTCTTCAATCCAACAAGCATGGCATTATACCCTTCGATGACTCAGCGAGAACAGAGAAAAGGCTGGAAAGAAAATATAGATGGCGTTGACCACCGATGAGGAGGGTTTCTAGCCAACTTCTTAGAGAGGTCTTTGGCCAGCGATAGCTTTTCTTTTAGTTTTTTTTTTTGTTTGTTTATCGTCCGCTGCACGACTGTGGAATGAAGAAAGGACATCTTGTGGTCTGCGAAACAATCACTCGTTGTTCGTTTAATATTTCCCACATACGAGCAGCTCACGAACTTGGCAAGCGAATTGTCCACCGCTTGGAGTCATGGGCGTTGCCAGAAGTTTTTGTAAGGGGTCAGACCATTGATAAAACATTAATAAAAATAATAATATGACCACGATTGTAATTACTATGTTGCAATAATAAATAGTATTAACTAATAAAAATAAACCAATTTTATTCCAAAATTATTATTATTACATAAATGGGGAGACTTCTACTCAATCCACCAGATTAGTGTTGCCCACGGGACGAGACGGGACGGGACAGGCTTTTAAAAATTCGAGACGAGACGAGATTGACCATGTGTCATAAGACAAACGAATATTTTCGAGACGAGACAGCATTTCCACGAGACTCCACGAGACGAGACAGGCCAAAGTCTCGTCTCGTGGGCAACACTACACCAGATGATTGAATGTAGGGACTCCCCGATAGCGTAGTGGTATCGTCGTCGCCTTGTAATCAAGGAGTCCCGGATTCTACACCCGGTGGAGGCACAAGTGGTTCGGATCCCACTTTAAACTGTAGGTCCACTCCCGATTAGCCTTCCTATGCATAAAGTGCACTTAAAACAACAATTCAACAACCAGATGAATGAATATCCCTGTACAACTGTTTCCCATTATTTTTTTAAAGTTTCATACAGGTAATGTACTGAAATTCATAGTTATTGTGTTTTGATATTAACTAATACACACCTCGTTCGAGAGAATGCTTTAAAAGTTATGGATAAGTTTTTCTCATGATGTTTATATTGTTATGACATTCTCACATAAAACACTATATATGTTTAAATGTTTGGAAACTATGGAAGCATTTATTGTTTGGAATAAGTTATAGAATATGAAATTACAACCTGGTTACTGTATTTTACACTATTTTTTCCCCCCGATGTAATGCGGTGTTGACTTTCGTCTGTTCGAATGATAATAACTGAATTATCTTTGTTCCTGTTATTAACAATAAAAACAAGGTTTCTGCTTTATTATAACTTGAAATTGACGATGCCAAATTCGAGGGAGGGTCGACGGACCCGTTCGATCCCCCCCCCCCCTTCCTTCCCTCCTGACGCCCATGCTGGAGTTGCAGTGGCTTCTTGAAATGTAGAACGGAGGCTTATTCATATTGGGGAAAGTGCAGCGCAGGCTGGACGAGCGGGTCATACGCAATTCCTTCTGGATTTGAATGTTTCTCCAGCCACGTCCAGCCAAGTGGCGTGCTCTGGTTTTCAGATCGGCAGAGCGAAGACTTCTGCGTGTGTGGACATTCAACTTTCACTTGTTACGGACGGCGGCTTGCTACCGCTTTTCTCGGCTTGCGAAACAGCAGCGCCCTGGCAAAAAAAGAACCGTGTGTGCCATATTCGGAGTACGACAAGGCGAAAGTAAATGCCACTATTTGGCAGCGTTCTCCCCTAAGTCCATTTTGTGCACTGGTAGGCTAATCGGGAAGGGATCTTCGGTTCGAGCTAAGATTCTACGCACCGAAGATCATCTGGAAACAAACTCTACAAAGGTATCGTCACGTGAAATTGCCTTAACCAATGGCGTTCACAGGGGGGGGAGCTGAAATCTTGAGAAAAACAAAATTTTCAAATCGATGCACTAAAGAACTCGGGAAAACCAAATCGATAATTGCACCGCCATGAAAATGGCCCCGACTACAATTTATGTCTTTGAACAACTTTCGAAACGAAAGTTTAATATAGTAATTAGAAATATTATATTGCGTATCCTGCTCCCCCTAGAACGCAGGCCCTCTCGAAAGAAAATGTCTTACGCTGGGCATAGTACAACACTCAGAGACACAATCTCGTTACCGATTTCCGGGTTCGAATCCCGGCCTGTACGTAGGCAACTTTTATGAATGTCTCATCATCAATTTAATCTTATCACTCATCCTCGCAGTCGCGAAGTGACAGAAAAGCGAAGTAAAATAAACCATATGAATCTCCTGTGCGGCAGCTCCACCAACTAAATCACCACGACTCTCGAATCAGTTGGGCATGGGCGTCGGGAAGGGCGGGGGGGGGGGGGATCGAACGGGTCGGTCGACCCCCCCTGGAAATTGACATCTTACATTTAAAGATACAAGAAAGCCGAAAGCTTGTTACTCTTATTGTTAAGAACAGAAATAAAGTTCATTTAGTTAGTATTCGAACAGAATAATCAAAGTAAAAAAATGCATTGGATTGAAAGCATTGAGTGAAAAATACAGGAAGAAGGTTATATTCTACCATTTCATCCAAGGAATAAATGGTTCCACAGTTTTTAAAATTCTAATAATTACAGTATAGGTGAGAGGTCACAAAACAACCTTTATGAAAAAAAAATATGCCTAACATTAAAACCTTTTCTTTAACGAAACGTGCAAAATTTAATATCAAAGTGCTTTTCAGATACTAACTGCATAAAATGCAAAAGAAATAATGGAAAATAGTCGTGCTGGTATTCACTCGTTTATTGGATCGAGTCTCTTCATTTACATAATAATAATAATAATAATAGTAATTAATAATTATTATTTCAAATAAAATTTATTTTTTATTAGTTTATAATATTTATTTTTGTATAATAACATTTGTAACCGTGGTAATAATACTTTTTATTTTTCTACTTATTCAACTTTTATCATTTGCCCGACCCCCGCCCCCCCCCCTGCAAAAGTTTCTGGCGACGTCCATGGTTGGGACAAAGCATTGCGCAGACGAGCGACTTTAGGCAGACGTTGTAGGATAATATTTACAACTGCTAGTATTTTCCTTACAATTCATACATTAAAAGTAAAGCATGTGCTCGAAAGAAAATGTGGTACTCAGGTGCACTCAACATTATTTTAATGAACTCTGGTATGTATTTATACATGAGATTCGCACGATTCATTCATAAAAGGGTACTTTGTTCAACTACAGGCTATGTCAAGCATTTAATACAGTAGTAAAATAAAGATTGTACGGCTAATCATATCTCATTACTATGGACAAATTATTTTATATTAATAAACACGAATGCACCTCATTTCTGTTACTTTTTCATCGAGCATTAAAGAAAAAACACACTTAAAGCACAGGCAAACTTTTGATTTCCTCGCCAGTCCCACAGATTATCTTGAAATGACCAAACTTTCGTTCTGATTGGCTGTCACCACAGCATCTACGATAGAAGACAGTTGCAGTTAGAAGACGGTCTAGCAACCAGCCTGGTAGTTAGTCCAGCGCCAACTACGGAATTCCTACTGGAAATTCAGTTCCGTGTGATTTGACCCTAACTTTCAATCTCTAGGAGGGTCAATGCCCCCTCCTTTTCCTGGACCCCTTTACGAGCGCTCCAAATACAACAGAAATGAAGGTCACGTGTCTTGGTCCTTTGTATGACCTTCCAAATCATCTCTGAACTCAGCAGAAAATGAAAAACTGCATCCTTCATCGTGCACATGTCAACCTTGCTGCCAGCTAAATCACCAATCAGGAACAAAGTGCTAAATAGTCGTACGCACGGCAATTGTCATTTGGACACCCTAAGTGGTGTCTCAACAAATGGCGCCCCCTGAGTGGACGGACAAAGGAAATGTACATCTGTCGTACACAGATTTTCCATTTGATTCAAATGGAGTGGAGATGTAAGCGAGAGATTTATATGGATGGCACACTTAACCTTCTGACGTTGCCCTTATCTACTGAACCAAGCATCTGGAAGTCACAGGGTGGTCAAAAATATTATTGTCTGGCAACACTGTACATTTCAAGAGTGAATTAAGATGCAACCCTTTGGCTTTGAATATTCTCATGGTTGGAGCTGAGACTGAGGTGAGATGCTGCAACAACCGCCAAAGGTTGATTGATTGATTTGCTTTATTTCACTTCGCTTTTCTGCCAGTTTTGGCTAATCGCGAAGGTGAGGAAGAGTGCTGATACGTTGAAATTTATGAAAGAACACCCTCAGAGAACACCCTTGTCCGGATTCGAGCCCGGGACCCCTGGCGTCATAGGGCGCTGTGCTACCCACTACGTCATGCAAGTCGGATGCAAGAACTTTCTTTTGGAAAAGAACAGCGCCATCTCTTATTGTTCCAAGGAAATAGGAGGATGGTCTTGAGAGAGATAAAGATACAGAAATAAATTAATGATAAAACGAAAGATAGAGACAAAGAAAGAACACGGAAAAATGAAATGAGGATAAAGAAACAGAGGAAGCAACAGAGAGAGAGAGAGAGATAAAGGAAGAAAAATAAAACGAGAGAAACAGAGGGGGAAAGGAGTGAGAGAGAAAGATACAGAGGAAGGAACAGAAAGATGAAATGAAGAGGGGATAAGATACACAAATTAAAAGTGCAAATACCCGTAGAGCATTTCTTACTTTATTTGAACGTACTATTCGTAAGTACAGTCAGATTTGCAAGGAACCAAACTGCAGATTTCACTAAACATAGCACAGTGTGAGCAACAAAGAAGAACAAGAATAAAATGAAAGATGAGGATAAAGAACCAGATAGCGATAGAAGAAAGATAAAAAGAGCGAAGGGGAGAGAACGGGGAAAAAGAGAAAGAAAGATGCAGAAACAGAGGAATGAAGGAAGAAAAAAGAGAGAGAGAATGGTTTGTTTTATTTTGATTTTCCGCTACTTTTGGCTAAACGCGAAGATAAGAATGAATGATGATGGGGACACAGACGGAAAAAATGAAAGGAATCAGAGATATGATAAATTGCAAACTCCAATACAGTAAGATAGAGAATCAATCCTAGCATTTCTTACTTCATTTAAACGCAAGATTCTTGCACATTTCGCAAGGGATCAAACTGCATGTTTCACTATTATGGGCAACACTTGACAATACTGATGCAAAAGTCCAATGATACGAACACTCTCTCTGCAATCAAGGGAAACCCAATAACTAAGTTTCTTTCCTTGAGTCATCTTCAAGGTAAAACAATTCGTGCAACAATGACACGATAGCTCAGGAGATGCATCTTTTCACAATTGCAGGTTAAATATGCATTTCCCATTTCGATGCAACACGAGAATGCTATGGGCGCTACGAACCATTCGACCTCATGGAGACCAAGAATTTTATTTATTCGTTAACCGGTTTTCTTATTTACGATCGACACTATCCCTTTGCCCTTTCACTCGTGTTCACTATTTCCTCTACCAAGGACAAGTTCTTCACATAGTCATCTCCATATTAGAGCATGCACCCAGGATTGCTTGATTTGATTTGCTTTATTTTACTTCGCTTCTTGTGCCACTTTTGGCTAATTTGCGAAGATGGGGATGAGTAGTGATATGATGAAATTGATGATTGGACAACCACAAACATCCATGCCCAGGCCAGGATTCGAACCTGGGACCCCTGGCGTCGTAGCGCGATGTGTTAACCACTCCGCCACGGAGGTTTACCATTCTCATCTTTTATGACTAGAGCCCGGAAGTTCAGGCATTTATTTTCGTTAAAATAGGCAGGCAAAAAGGCATTTATAATGTGGAAAATAGGCACTAAAAATGAAAAAAAGGCAAAATAAACCGAAGAAAGGCACATTTGGAAGTCGCTTACTTTTATCTATAATTTCTGGCAAAATGTTAAAATCTACATTGGGAAGAGCATTTCAATTTTCTCCGTCTTGATTTCACATAACTACAAGGTGTTTTTTTTTAAGTTCTCAACATTCATTGATAGTCGTCTATCAGAGAGAATGTTTTTCATAATAGAAAATGATCTTTCTACTTCGACAGAAGTTATTGGAGCATACATAAAACAAGCTAATGTAGCTGGACTCATTTGGTAACAGCATTTTCACCTTTTAGAACATCACAAATTGTTTTAAATTGTTTCAAGTCCTCATTTGCACTCACTACCCGTTTGCACTTTTCCGCAACAGCTGACCCCTTTTCTCCTGGCACTTCCATCATCTGCTGCATAGATTCCTCGTAGATTTTCATAGATGCTATAATTGTAATTGTCTCTGGCAATGCACCATAATGTGCAAAAATAAACTTGAATAGCACAGGAGTTTTTTCACTTCACGAATTGAAGCCGCTTCATTTTCTGGAAGAGCATCGATCACCTCACTGATTTTTTCAAGGTTGTTAGCATAATATATAGCTGCTGATATCCAGGTTCCCCATCTGGTCAAGACTGGTTGCGGAGGTAAACTAAGCTCAATCGCAACTTCCTGAAATTTTCTGGTTCGAGAGGGAGATTTCAGAAATATTTTCTTTCTGTTCGAAATCAACCTGTCC
Source organism: Lepisma saccharinum (assembly GCF_977018435.1). Lineage (NCBI taxonomy): Eukaryota > Metazoa > Arthropoda > Insecta > Zygentoma > Lepismatidae > Lepisma > Lepisma saccharinum. Next base: position 63,996,236 of record NC_139251.1, on the reverse strand, counting down.
ACTTCAGCAGTCAATCATGCACAAGAAATGTTAACCGAAAGGCAATATCCTGACTCAGCATGAAATACTTTTTTCTCACACTTTTCTCCTTCAGCAATGTTGAAACATGCATGAGTTCAATATTACTTAAATAAGGCGAAAATTATTCACATAATAAACGGAAGAAAAATAAATGCCAATAACGTCTTTTGGGAGAAAAATAATTTATATACACATTTTTTTAAAAAATGGTCAAATTTCATTGAAAAAGGCAAAAAAAGGCATTATAATTAAAAATAGGCAGTGGGGTCCCAAATAGGCAAAATAGGCAAAATGAAAAGGCTTCTAAAACATTCGAAACAACATAAGAAACGTATATCCGGAAAAATTTTATCAATATGTGCAGTAGATAAAAAGAGGCATTTTGCCAAACTTCCGGGCTCTATTTATGATGAATACATAGCACATTTCTCCCTACATGCATACAAAGGAGTACAGTGCGCAATGGTAAGGCTTATTCAACATATATGCCAATATAACAAAAACATTAAAAAAAGGTAAGCTACATGTAACATTGCAACATCTCGTGAAGGCATATTAGATGTACACATTCAAAATGGATCGCCCGACCCTGTGGCCGAGTGGTTAGCACATCGCGCTGCGACGCCAAGGGTCCTGGGTTCGAATCCTGGTCGGGCTTGGTTGTTTGTGAATGTCCATTCATCAATTTCATCACTCATCCCCATCTTCGCAAATTAGCCTCGAGGCACAAAACGCGAAGTAAAATAAACTAAATCAATCAAATCAATCAAAATGGATCGAACATTTCTGCACTTACCGAAGCAATTTTCTAAATAACTGTACTTAATTTTGTTATATTACTGCAATAGGAACGGATATATAGATTGAAATAATATGAATATACATAATAATATAATTTTAGGACACCTACCATGATAGTAAATAAACGTGTAAATTATATTTTACTTTCGGTGAAATATACAATATACTCTTTACGGTAAGTAACGCGTAATTATCTTTGAGACTCTGGCGCCATCTATGAGTAAGAATCTCGTACGTAATTTTCGACAAATTTCGCCTTTTTCGTGCAAGAACGGTAGTGCTTAATCCGCGCTGGTTCTTTTGTAACATGTTCGTGTAATGGTCACCTTCTACTTGACTCACCCCGTTGCTATTTCCTGCCGAAACAAAGGAATTGTGGGTAACGAGAACAGAAATTCAAATCGCCTTGCGTTGGAAAGCGCCCAACTGACAGCTGAAGGTCCTTTGGCGATGTCCATCTTGATAGGGCAACTTTGGTGAACTTCTTCCTTGTACAAAGATGGATTTTCCGAGTAACCCTAGCCGCCTACATGCAAATTTCGTATTCTCATTTAAATTGAGGGCCTCGAGGGGAAAGAGCCTTGCACTTATTTTCTGTGGTGAATGCCCCACCGCGCCCATGCTAAATGTTCAGCAGCTGTCATTTCGTGGCAATGGAGTTTACGAAGTGTTGGATAAAAAATTCCTTCCACAACAGCGTGAATTCGTTTCTAGCAAGAAAAGCAGAAGTCCATGACCTTATAAGTGATATCAAAACAAGTTACAAGTCTCCATTGAATTTAATTCTGGGAGATCAAGGGTGGGCTCTGATTCTGTGATCATGGATGAAATGACTTACTCTTGTACTCTACTCTTGTTTCTAATTTCTAAACCTCACTCCCTCCTCTTCGTCCCTTTTTTCACTGTCCCTTTTTCTCACTTTCTTCTTCCTTAACTCTTTTTCCGGCTGTTTATCCCTCTTTCGTTATCTCCCTTTCCCATTTATCTCCAGCTTCTTTTCTTTCCTGTTTCTTTATCACTTTTTAACTCTTCGTTTCTCTGTTTATTTCTTCTCTTATTCTGCTTCCTTATCTCTCTCTCTCTCTCTCTCTCTCTCTCTCTCTCTCTCTCTCTCTCTTTCTTGGTTTCTATATTTGTACCTCTTTCGTGTTTCTTTATCTCTTTATTTCCCTGTTTATTTATCTCCTTCTATTTCTTTCTTTCTTTTTCTCCTATCTCGACCTCTTTCTTCCTGTTGCTTTATCTCTACCTCCCTTTTTCTTTGTTTCTTTCGCTCTCTCTTTTTCTTTCTGTTTCCTTATCTCGATTTCTCTTCTTACTTTCTTCTTGTTATATATACACTCCCCTGGACTTCTTTCTATGGGGAGAGATGAAACGCCTCGTATACGAAACACCTGTCGTGTCAGCCGAGGATCTCGTTCCACGTATTAATATCACCGCAGCGACGATAGCAGACACCGCGGGTTGCTTGCTCGCACTAGACAATCCTTGATTCGGCGTTGTCATCTCTGCGTAGAAGTTAATGGGAGACAGTTTGAACATCGTCTGTGTCCCTCGGCACCTCCACTCTGCACACAGTGAACATGTCGACACATATGCAACCTGGCGCAGCACCACCACCATCTTTGTTTTTCTACGTAATGGTGATGTCCACTTCGGATATTCGCTTTCTTCTTAGTTGTCAGCAGTGATGTGCCGTAGACTATAAGTTTACGTCTACATGCATTGTCTACACGTAATCTACGCGTAGATTACATTGGCTTGTAGTTTACATAGACTACGTAGACAAACTAAAGTATATTAAAATTAATTTTCAAGGGTTTCATGAAAGGAAAATGACATTTTCAACTGTATTGGTTCCTAACGAACTGAAAAGAATCCTATTTACAACAAAATTTCTCGTCTCTTCTATTATCAACTATGGAGGAAGATAAATAGAATGCAAGAAACAAAAACAGATGGCAGTCGTGAGGCAAGAGTGGTCTTTTTCCCATAAAACACTAGAATATTTTCTGTATTAGGTTTTTCCTAAGTGAGAAATTGTTCGAATTTGGAAGAAAGAGTATGAAAAGTTTTCCTCCCACATCAGCAACTGATACGCAGATAATTTTATTTTAATTCCACGGCGCCCTTTGCTAAGTTATCACCTTTCGCCATGTTGTTTACATAGATTACATAATCTACGTGTATAAAAAGAATGTAAACGTGTAGAATGTAGACTATCGTTGTTTACGCGTAGACGCACATCACTGCTGTCAGTCTCCACATATCACTTTCCGTGGATAACACATCTCGCTAAACCCTTCCCTAACCCCATGACTTCAACAGACCGATTCGCTTCCTTTGGGGAATCCCTTGCGCATCACACATCTGCCATGTGCTTTTTTTTAATAGAGCATGCCGCATTTCTTTGTGGAACGCCCTTCGCCGCGGTCATATGGTTGGCCGTTGTGCCACTATTTGCTTGTAAACATAATTTTCCCACTTTTTCCCACTTCAATAACTCCGAATGGGTGCAGTTTTCGACATTTCGTCACATTAACTTTTGTGTTTATTTTCACTTGTAGAATCACCTCCTGAGCGTTGGAAACGAACTTTAGTAACACCCTGTATATATATATATATTTCTTCCTTTCTCTTTTGTTACCTATTCCATTCCGTTTCTTTATCACAATTTCTTCCCGTTCTTATCTCTTCCTTTCTCGCTCTCTTTTGTTGTATTCTTTACCGCTTTCAATTTTTCTATCTTTCCTTATCGTAGAGGAGAGTCTGAGAGAACACATATGTAAGCGAAACAGCAGTAAACTGGGCAAGATGTAGCAAGTAGCAGAGGAAAGAGGATATGAGAGGTAAAATATAAGAACCGCTCTTAGTAGGGAGTCCGCTTTCCTAGAGAAAATAAATCGATAGAAAGAATGTGGCGAGACAAACGCGTGTACACTGAATGAAACTAAGTTCTAGCGAGTCCAGAGAATAGAAATAGATTCGTGGCCATGATGCGATTCCAGCATCGGACTTGACAGCTTTAGAAGGGAATTTACAGCAGCAGTGGCTGTAAAGAGGGAACGAACCGTAACATTCCGCAATCCGAGACGGCTGTTGCATGTCTGCAAAATATAGAGCAGGCGTGTGATCACGAACTTGTATACACAAACACGTGCAACCAGTTTCGACTTGACACAGGGGCACATGCATATTCAACTGTGCTTTCACCTCTCTGAGAAAGTTCATGTGAATCCAACAGATTTACAGAAGTCATAAAATGTTGTATGTAATTTAAACAAGATTACTCTTAGACAAATTCGATACAAACAAAGATATTCAACCCTAATGGACATTAAGCAATGCTTCTACATCTTTCGTTTATTTGCTCTGTAACTAGATGTTTTGGCGCCCTATGCAGGAATATTGCTTTTCACTTGTCGCTTCTCCTTCTCTCGTACCTTTTGACAGTGTCGTACAATTTTGAAAATCGGGAACAATGCGTGTAGCTGATTGGATCGCCCACGTTCGCATAGGGCTGTAAATTTGACTGCAGCGAACAGGGGCATACCTGATTTGATTGATTAATTTGCTATATTTTACTTCACTTTTCTGCCACACTCCGAGAACTAAATGCATCATATCGATTGATGCATTAGAATGCATCGATTGATGCACTAAAGTGTGTTTTATGGCTTCCTCAAAGAATCAGATTCACATTTGATGCATTTGGGTGCATTTTTGTATGTCGTGAAAGAAACACCAAAGTGCATCATTTGATTCAAGTGAGGATTTCTTTCAATCGAGATGCACTTCAAAGCATCAGTTGATGCACCTTCCTGCATCTTTTTGGATAATGCACTTAAATGTTTGGCCTGAGCTACAGAGTTTATGTAGCTCAGACGAAACGTTTAAGCGCATCATCAAAGAAGATGCAGGAAGGTGCATCTCGATTGAAAGAAATCCTCACTTGAATCAAATAATGCACTTTGGTGTTTCTTTCACGACATACAAAAATGCACGCAATGCATCAAATGTGAATCTTATTCTTTGAAGAAGCCATAAAACACACTTCAGTGCATCAATCGATGCATTCTGATGCATCAATCGATATGATGCATTTAGTTCTCCGAGTGCACTTTTGGCTAATCGCGAAGATGATTAGTGATGATGGTGAAACTGATGTACACTTACAAAGAACACCCAGGCCAGGATTCGAACCCGGTGTTTCTGTTGAAGTAGCGCGCTATGATAACCACTCCGCCACGAAGATCGGCAGAGGGACATTCTTATCTTAGTTAAGTTGTAACACGTTAAGGACACGAGGAACAGTTTCCATGTGCAGCCAGACGCGAGGACACAAAAATGCTCCTCCCTCACCGACCTCTCCCCGCGGGGAACTGGGGAAAGAGAGGTCTGTCTGCTGGATGGTTGTAGAAGGGGGGTAAACTTAGCATTACGCTTATGGGAGTATTATTTTATTTGTTCTCTCCTCTCGTCTCCTTTCTCTTCTTTCTCCTTCTTCTCTACCCTTCTTTTATCTTCTTCTTCTTCTTTCTCTTTCGAAAGAGAGAAAAAGAGAGAAGAGAGAGAGCCTCCCTCTCTCTTTCTCTCTCTCTCCCCCCTCCTCTTTCTTTCAACTTTTATTTCTCCTCCACCTTCTCTTTCCATACTCTATTTCTTTCTCTCTCTCTCTCTCTCTATCAAGAGAGAGAGAGAGAGAGAGAGAGAGAGAGAGAGAGAGAGAGAGTGTCAGACAGAGGGATGGTAAGAAAGGAAGGAGAAGAAGAAAGAAGAAAAACAAGGGTATCTTTTCCTCTGTCATTCTCCCTCTTCCCTCTCTCTCTTTCTTTCTGAAGAGAGAGAGAGAGAGGAAGAGAGAGATAGAGAGGGGTGCCCCCTTTCTCTCTCTCTCTCCATCTCGGTCTCTCTCTCTTTGTTTTTTGAAGAAAGCTAGAGAGAGGGAGAAGAAGAATGAGAGAAGGAAAGAAGAAAAGGAAGGAAATAAAGAGAGGAGAAGAGGACGATGAGAAAGAAAGAGAGAGAGAGAGAGAGAAATATCTCTCTCTCTCTCGATGGAGGGGGGAGTGTTCTCTTGGGAATCTCCAACTTTCGATGGCGTAGGAAAACACATTAACGGAAAGAGGACAGGTTGAAGATTTTGTTTGTGTTAGGAAAAGTCGAAACTTCCGTTTAATTAGCCGTAAATTGAAGGGTTTCAAGGGAGACATAAATGCATACCTGCTAAACTGTCGCTTCTCGCCTTCATTCTTTTAGCAACTTCCCTATCTCTGCTTTTAATGACCCAGCAGATCTCGTTTTCTGTACGCCCTTGCCTATAAGAATCCGTGGAATCAGGATGAGCCCGTATTGCCTGGGAAAGGGATCGTGACGAGCACAAGACAAGGTCACGCGAGGCACGCGGGAGTCCAGCAGTTACCCGAGGGCCCCGGCTGCCCCCGGCGGACAGGCAAGGCTTCTTCTGTGACAAGCACGCACGGCGGAAATCGAAAGTGAACGTGCAGCGTTTGCTCCACAGAACGGGCTCCTACGTGGAAGGTCACTGGTTCAAGCATCGTAACGGGCCCGAATTTAGTCTCCTTTAATTTGCCTACCCCGCAACCATAAACTAACACACCACCCTTTTCTCTGTGCAAATCCTCCTTAACCCCTCTTACACAATCAATCTTTCGGCGATAAAAATTACGACCGGACGAGAAGGGGGGGAGGGTGTTCTGGCTATCCAGAATAGGATGATGTTTTTTTCCAGAAAGGCTACCTCACCAGCATGGGCATCCGGAAAGGGGGACAAGGAAGGGCTGTGCCCCCCCCCCTGGAAAATGAAAGTCAACCAAAAATTTTATATTTTTCACATAATTTCATTTCAGCCACAATAATATGTGTTAATTATTACATGAATATGGTAAATTCAAATTTAAGCAATGTTTTTTGAGGGAAAATGTGCCTTGTTTGCCCCCCTGGAAAAAATACCTTCCTTGCCCCTCCCTGGAAAAAATCCTGCGGACGTCCATGCACACCAGTAAACTAAATAACAGAATAAAATATGATAAAACAATATAAAATAATATACCTTTGAAATTAATTAACGCGACGATGACAACAATTTACAATAGAAATAAATAACAACTATCAACTTTTCGCTTTGATTTAGCTTATTTTACTTTGCTTTTCTGTCACTTTTGTCCGCTCACAAAAAACACCCATGCCCAGAGCGGGATTCGAACCCGGGACCCCCTGGCGTCATTTTCTTCACATCGCGATTTCATAAATAGGGAAGGAGTTCCAGAGTTCCTGAATGAACTCACTAACTCAAGATTCATTACACTAATCTTCGATCACTTAAAATTAATATATTTAACATTTTAGGTACCATTTTCTGTTTCTTACAGCACGGCATTTAAATTATGAATGCCCAATGCCATAACCCATTGTTACTGAATTCCTTATTCAGCAACACCATTCTCTACATCTTGAACAATGTAAAATGCTCCCTCGACCCGTTCTGGAGATACTGATATTTCACTCATATTTTATCCCTTACAGTGTAAAAAACAACCCAAGTTGGAGCAGACCGTGGCTAGCATTGTCCGCTACGACAAGGATTCCGAGTTCGAATTCTGGCCTGGGCATGGTGTTTGTGAGTGTCCCTTCATCAATTTCATCATCATCTTCGCAATTAACCAGATGTGGCAGAAAAGGGGAATAAAACCAAATCAATCAATCTAAGTTATGTGAAATTGCCAAGCAGACATGGATACCTTAGGAATTTCGCAGGCATTAGGCCATTGATATTGAATATTATATAAATTACATAAACGATATACACAGAAAATAAGCTTAAGACGCAGTAAAAGTAAGTACAATGTTTACAAAAAAATATTCTGCATTAATAGATCGAATTTTGTCAAATTTAAAACATCAACATAATTCTTCAATTTGGGCAATCTTTTTAAGAAGCTTTTGCCAAGACATCTACTGTCGCCATGCCATCTAACGTTCGCTTTGGAACTTTCTCTTGCTGCCTGTGTAGATCAACAAATGGTGATGTCAAACAGATGATGCGCAGTTGATATTCGCTGTAGGCCTTCTGCGCCTGCGCGAAACGAAAACTTCTATTAAGACGAATCTTACTGGGAATGCCAGATGACAAACCCGCTCACAATGCGACAAGAGGAAATTCTGATGTTAAAATATGCTTTCAGTTCTTTCCGGAGCTGAATATACAACCGGCAGGACTGTTACATCATGGTAGATCCGTCACCTCGGATGTTGATGCTGGGAGTTCTGTGGAAACTCTTGCATTAGTTTCCGCGATGCTTCCGAAGAACTTTGCACACAAAAACAGGAATCCACGAGGAATAACCCATTGCGTGGCTTCTCAAGGAATATTTGAAACCGCCTACAAAGCTACTTCCTTCACAGAAGCCGGTAGCAAGAGACGTTTCGAAATGACGAAAGTCCTGAAACAGGGTGCAATCCCCCTCCAAAAAAAATTGCACATAACAAATGAAATTCCGTATGGACGTTCTTATTCATTGAATTTTTCAATTTCCTCCTGCGATTAAATTCTAGGTAAACGATACATTTTGAAATAATACGTCAAATATTTAGTATTTAAAAATAAACCAGGATGTAGCCATCTAATTTTAGGATTTTCAGGAAGCTTTTAGCACTGGAGCGATCTCTTAGAAACGTTGATAGGCATAAAAATATTACGAACAAGCGAGAACATTCAACAGAATAAGGATCATAAATATTAATAAATATTATATAAGTTCTGAAATTCAAAATGAACTGATGAACTGAAACAAAGTCAAGATGGCTGTATTAAAATAATTTAACTAGCTAAGTCCAGAATTCAAGTTTAGTTTCAATATTTACTTTCTTTAAGTTCGTAACTTTCAGATACTGGATAATTGTGTAAAGGTCAATAAGAGTTGGCACCTCTGCTGGCATGGTGGAGTAGTTCACAACTTCGTCTCGCTTTGGAACAAGATTTACAACGCCATGTTTCACCTGTGGATTGCATATATTCTACGTACGTCTGTTTCTTTTAACTGTTCATAATTGAAATGGCCTAACTTTATACACTCACAACACTGATATGGCTTTAAAACATTCCAGGCAGGAGCTAATTGCGATATATCAGTAGTGGTACTTATGCTACGGACAGTGCAACTTTTAAGTGTAGAAAAGGCGAGGCTATTTGATTGAACAATCAGATTTGCTTATACTTAAAACAAAGCCAAGAGAGGCCTATACCCCAATTTTTCAGGTGTGATATGCTCTGATTTTTAAGAAATTCTGAATTTCTAGTGTAGAAAAGGCGAGGGCTCAACAGATAGATTTACCCGTACTTAAGACAATGCCAAGAGGGGCCTATACCCCAATTCTTCCAGTGTGATATGCTCTTAATTTTAAGAATTTTGAATTCTAGTGTAGAAAGGGTGAAAGCCTCTCAGACAGATTTGCTTATACTTAAAATTATGCCAAGTTCCCATATGATCTTATTGCTTATAGTGTGTTTTTCTGTCAAAATCCCAGGAATTGAATTTTAGTGTAGCTCAGATTGATTCTGCCATGTATATTAATATAAAGCTTATAGTTACTGGGTTCTGAGGCCCAGTGGAGTGTGGTGCATAGCCCCATGGTTTTTATTGCCTTGCAATCAGGAGGCCTCTGGGTTTGAGTCCTGATAAAATGTGAAGCCTCTCCTGATGGCAAAATGTTAATATTGTTGCTTTGTAAGCAAAAGGCTCGGGTTTGAGTCCTGATAAAATGCAAAGCCTCTCCTGATGGCAAAATGTTAATATTGTTGTCTTGTAAACAAGGGGCTTTGGGTTCGAGTCCTGATAAAATATTTAAGATTGAAAACGTGTGGCAAAATAATATGTCCACAAGTGAGATTTTGAGAATAATTACTGCTAGTTGATAGCCCCCAGATCTTAAACCTGGTAAAAAAGTGTTTTACAACAATATACTGCTAGCTGATAATACAGTTGAGGTTTCAAAGCTGGTAGAGTGTCTGGGACCTCTCTGACAGCAAAGTGTTGGTATTATTGCTTTGTAATCAAGGGGTTTCTGTGTTTGAATCGGGTCTCTAGAACTGCTCTGTGACTCTTTCATTTCTTACATCATAAACATATGATTTTTCCCCTATGAGAATGACACTGCATATGGTGTCATCAGGTAAAGCCTCGTGGAATTCACAGATAATTTTAATGTTTGTTCTGTCATTAACTACAACCTGTTTTCTTTTTGAGGTGTTAATTACAAACATGGGTCTCTGTGTTTTGAATTCATCTGGTGTGTAATACAGGTCAATATTGCCAGTAGTGACGCGCTTGAAAGAAGAAAAAGCTTCATATAATTTAAGAAAATCATCCTTGGACATGTCTAAATTGTAATTTTCTCTAGGAAAGACCTCATTTCTGCCATTTTTAAGATATATGTTCTTGATGTTGCAGTTGTCAAATCTACTCGAATTTTTTTCCTGATTATTGTGTCTCCCAGTCTGAAACAGTACCACTACAAAATCAGGCATGTCAAATTGTATGCTGGAGAATGAATTTGTAGCATCAAATTCATAATAAGAACCAGTGGCAGCCTTCTGTACGCATTGATATGTATAAAATTGCAGAGGAACCTGTGGATTTTTTACTATATCAGCTTTGTATTTAAGAGCATAACTGGCCTCATACTCAACAACAGGGATTCTTAGCTCCATAGTCTGAATAATGCATTTGCCTGCATCTGGTAGGGTATTAGGCAAAGCTTCTCCTGTAGGGTTTAATGTGCTGTACCTCATCAATGCATTATTATCATTTGCAGCTCTTCTAAATGTAATTCTTAAACCGCCTTTCCACATAATTTCTTTGTAATCCGAGAAGAATCCTGGCAACAGGCGCATGGGGAACAGCACTGTGTGATTTTTAGATAATATTTTATCACCAGCCTCAAATCCCCCTATTTTGTAGTATGGAGCCTCGGTCTTGGATAATTTTAGAGTGGCCAAAGCCGTGGAGGTAATGCCGGGATAATCCACTCTGTTTATAACAACGCCATGTTTTCTGATCTCAATTTCAGAGAACAGATGCGGTACAAAATTGTCTACAAGTCTTATATTTGAATTTGCCGGATAATCTGTTCCATCGAGCTTTACAACATCAAATTTGATGTATAGATCTGCTCTGTGAGGGTGTATAAAGCCATCCCCTACATCAAGATCAACCTCAATTTCTGTGTTGGGTTGATTTAAATTTGCAAATGTCCTCCTGTTTGGGGGGAATGATTGTAGCTCATAACTCTCAATATTTTCCATTGTATGTATTTTTATTTAAATTTTAATCTCTATGATGGCAGTTGTTGTGGCTCCAGCAAAATCAACTAATTCTTCTTTTTCATTAGTGACCATCAATTCAATGTAATCTATTCTGTTGTGGCACACAGGAAAATATAATGTTGGGGATGGATTGTAGATGATCGGTTCCATAAATTCGGAATTAGGTTTGAATGTTGCAATGATGCCTGTTTGTTTGTGAGTGCCTATGCCATTTGATTTGGTGATCATACCCTCGGCCACATTACAGTGAATATTCAGAGTCTCTATGGCTAAGAATTTGGGTATATTCATAGCAGTGTGTTTGATGGCCGGTTCAAGTTTTGTGTTGTTCTCAAATCCTAACAGCTCTCCTATAGTACCCAGATGCACCGTTTCTGTAGCAGATACAATCTCTACTCTGTGAGTGACAGAATTTTGACTTAACACTACACCTCTGGGTAATTGAGCATTTAGAGTGGACAGATTATATTGCCCTGGAGTGATGACAATTTTTTGATCCCCTACTGCAATTGTGTTGTTGTGGTGTGTAATATTAGGGATCAAGTACATGCCGTAAAATGCTCTGAGAGCTATTGTTTTGGGATACACTATGTCATCATGCAATTTGAGTTTCAATATTGAATTTTGGCTGGTGAGATGGAATACCCCCATGATGTTTTAGATACCACAAGGCCTTTTGAAAATTTTCAATTGATGGTTTATTTATTTGAGACATATATCTGAGAACAGATAAACACAAATGTCCGCAATTAACATCTTTGAAGTTTTGAACACGGGCATTATTGTAATAAAGATTAGCTGATTTTAGATATTTTACTAAATTTTCAGGTGGATCACCTCCAAATGAATCAAACACAAATGCCTCATTTTTTAAATATTTAAGATAACAAATCCAGTGAGTGCCCTGATTTTTGTACTTATCCAAATTAACAATGCCACACTCTTTGTTGAGTGGTTGTTCCGGTAAAGAATCGGACATGTACACACCCCTAAAATGTTTGATGCCCAGTGGCTTGATTAAAGCTTCAATATCTTGGTTTGTAAGCGGCTCTTGTTTTTTTTAAACTTACTCATGGCTCTCTTAACACCTTTGCCTTTTTTCTCCATTGCCAGGTTATGGCGCTTCTGCTCATCTAATTCTGCCCTATTTTTCTTGGCATCTATTACTGTTTTTGCTATGGCAGCTGATCCCCCGGCCAAGCTCCCAACAGCCCCGAGTGCTGCTAAGATGGCAGGGATGGTAAATATAAACCCCCCCACATGTGATTTTTTTCTTGTTTGTTGTAATTTTTTTAATTGGGGGGTACTAAGCAACAATTTCATACCATGTCCCTTTGCAATACAAGAGCTTTTTTTCTTGCGCTGCTTTTTGGTTAAAAGGCTGTCAATAGTTTTAAGAGATTTGAGACCTGCATAAGGTATTTGATACATAACACCCTTGGCCTTCATTGTAGGTTTATTATATATATATTCACAGCCCCCACCCCAGTTTTTGTTTGGTGCTCATAGCTATGGTGGTTCCCAATGCTGATATTCTCTCACTCAAAGAAGCATCTTTGCTTACAAATCTACCAAATGCAGCCTCTTCTAATTTCTTGTCTGCAACATGTCTCTTGTCAAGATCAGAATGTGTGTTGTATGCTATGTCATGGTCTCTACAAGCAGCATCTAGGGGATTTACACCAGGATCCCCTCTGTTTAATCTATTCTCCAATTTTGTGCCTGGACCACAATACTGATAGCCTGGAATGTGTAGTTCAAATGGCAACTTGTTTATAATGTCATTCACCAGCCCCCGACCCTCAGAAATATTCCAAAATTTAGGTGGTAGAGTATTAATAATTTTTATGAGATACCCAATCCCCTTAGGGTCATTCACTATAAAATTAGACAATTTTGTGCTTATCATGTCCATAATTCCAACCTTTTCATTGTAAAAATTGTGGTTGCCAGCATTTTCCTCCCCAGCTATCACCAATAACCTATCTACAAGTTTCCTGACATCATCAACCCAGACAAATTCTTTAGGCAGGGTGTTGTATTGTTTGATTCCACTGCCAGTCTTGATCTGTGACCATATGGGCTTGATTAAATTATTGTATTTTGCCCCACTGCTAGACTTGACTCTTTTTTGTGTGGGATCATTGTTCTGGTATAGAGCATCTGATTTTATTAATATTTCTTTGTAATCCTCATAATCTTGCTCTGTATAGCTGCCAGGCCTTTTCCTAGTCATCAGTTCCCACAACCCAGGTGTTCCGGTGTACTTAACAAAAGCACCTTTTTCTCCAAGTCGAGATTCTGAATATACAATTATATCATCTCCCATAAATGTTACTCTGAAATTGCCAATTCTATGAATGATGCTGCCATCAAGCTCTGTGTCAGCATATAAGCCAAAGACCTCATCTTTGTTGTCTTTAGGTGTGGTTAAATATTTTTGAGCAAGAAGACCCAATTCAATAGGATCCTGTGTTGCTTCAATTCTTCGAGGAGCAACAGGACTAGGTGTATGAATACTGGAAAGTGGGGTGAATGGATAATCTAATATGTTCCTTGCAGCTACAGGTACAAGCTCTGTGATCAAATCTTGATTTTGCTCAGTAACAGTTTTGATATTCTTACCTAAATTATTAATAGCATCAATTACAGGCTGTTCTGTTTGTTTGTGTTTTTCATAAATTCCCCGGTTCTCTGATTTCCATCCCTTAAATCTTTTTACAAGATAATCTCTTAACTTAAGATCATCAATTATTGGCCTTTTCATGGTTATTTATATATGTTTCAACGTCTAGAAAATCGTTGATTTTATTTCTGTATTTTCCAGTATTAGGTGTTCTTGTCATATCAATTGTGACAAACCCATAACTGTCCTGGTTCCAGCACCTGCTGCAAAATTTAGAAAAGTCATTGTAGCTCAAGTCTCCACCTACATATTCATCATGTATGTGTTTGAGGTTGGTATGATCTTGATGAAACACACATATAAAATTGCTGTTGTCTCGGATCAGCTGCTTCGGAATTTTAGAAAAAGTCTGTGCCAGGTAGAAGCAATCAATGTTTTTGTGTCGGCCCTGTGTAAAGAAATTCCTAACCTTGTTTTGATTATCCAGTATAACGTCATCAAACACAACAACAGAATTATCGAGACATTCATCAAGTGGCTTAACATCTGGTTCAAAAGTAGCAATATCCAATCCAGCATATAGCTTCATCAGCTGCTGATATTTTAATTGTTCCAAGCTCTTAGAGAAGACATACAAGTGCCTGTTTTTCCAGTCTAACCAGTTGGGTGCCAATAAAAAATTATCAACCATTAGTGTAGTTTTACCACAAGCAGATGGCCCAACAATAAGACACCTAATATTATCAGGCAGCAAGTTGCCATTTCTCTTATTCTGCTGTTCAGGTTCTGGCAGCCTTTTTATAACATCCCAGGTGCTCATATTATCACTTTGTCTGCATCGATCCAGCTGTTTTCCGGATGACCCAGCCATTTGACAAATAACTTGTTGCCTTTTCTGCGGATGATTTTTTCTATGAGATATGTGTCAGGCTGTGTAGTTTTGCTGAGCTCTTGTTCATAGAACCTGCCTTTGAGAATTTCCCCTCGATGATCTTTTATTATATATGTGTTAAGGGTCCCGGGTTTAACTTGAACTACTGTAAATAATTCAGTACTCCAGTTTCTTGTAAAGCCTCTTTTGAATAAGTGCTTATATTTGCTGATTCTTACTTGATCACCCACCCTGTATTTGGCCCTTCTTGTTGTTGGCTGGTATCTAGGATAATAAACAGTCCTGATCAAATTTTGCTCATCAGATGAAGTTACTTCAGAGGGTTTCATGTTGATTGTGGAATGGACCGAGTTGTTATATTTATGTAGAAGTTCTGGAAGAATATTAATCCATTTATAATTACCTTGAAGTGTAAATTGTTTATACATAAGATTTTTTAAGGTTCTGTTGAATCTCTCTACAATTGAGGCTTTGAGGTCACTGTAACTCGAATAATGTTTTATTGCCTGGCTTTTAATAAATTGTTGAAACACTGAATTATAAAATTCTTTGCCATTATCTGTTTGCAAATAGCGCGGTGATCTTCCTGAATGATTGATGATTGTCCTGAAGGCTTCTGTAACACATGTTCCAGTCTTGGATTTGAGTGGCACAGCCCAGGCAAATTTTGAAAATGTGTCTATTACAGTGAGTAGATACTTGTAGCCCTTGTTGATTTTGTCTAGGTTTTTCAACTGCCCAGTTGCCATTTCAATCAAGTCGCTCTGCCATAAATCATCTATGCCTTTTGTGACTACTGGGAGTCTCTTATAATTATGTCTGGCCTGTCTGTGTAATTCATCAACAATAATTTGTCTAGACATAATATGTAAACAGGAATATTGCAACTATGGGGTGTTCAGCAGCTGATACTGCAGGATTTTCTAAATATAATTTGTCCCCTATTTGTATTTTAAATTCCAGAGATCCATCATCTTCAGTATAGGCTGTTTCTAATGTATTGGGGTCTGTAAAATCCTCTAACTCTACACTGGTGATTTTCACTTTGTTCTCAGCATTTGTTATTGATAAGGTGGGGTAGTGGTGTGCCTGTGGCTGAAGCCAATATTTGATCTTGATTGGTCTCAATGTGCCCCCAACAAAAAACTGGTAATAAAATTGAGCAGGGGACAGCATATATATTTTGCCACCTGGTGTAAATGGTGAATCATATTCTTTGTTGGGGATGCTGTACAATTCAAGAATTACTGTATGTTTTGGATTCTCGATTATGCCTGTTATTTCCTTTTCTGCTGTAAGCAATCTGCTTGTTACAGATTCAAGGTGCTCATTGATGGTCCTAACAACATCATCATGGCCTGGCTTGATCTTTATGTCCACAACAAGTTTCTTGTATTGTTGCACAATCTCTTGTAGCTGGGTGGCAAAAACAGACAGAGCATTTGCTTGATTGGATTCCATGGTCCCTAGCTGTTGCTTGATATTGGCTACAATTTGCTGTAAATTTTCAACAACTGCCAATTTTGAATTTTGAGCAGTAAGATCATGGACCTGTCTTCTGATATCCTCAAACAGGGCATGCAGTTCATTAATATGTTGATTGGTTGGTAGAGTGGCCACTGTCTGAGTGAGATGTTTGATCTCTGTCTGGATATTCTTGATATCTTCTGATTTCAATATCCTATTCACTGCCCTCTTAATATTTTTAAGTTCCTGTGATGTAGGCAGATTTGAAACAGTATTTTGCAAAAATTCAAGTGCCAATTTCACATTGTTTAATTCAGAAGCATCAGCCACATTTTGCATAGCATTTTGGAGCAGGGCTATATCTGCCTGAGTGGGTGTGGATTGTTGTAAAATTTCAAGTTTTGTTTGAATATCATCTATCAAGTGATGAAAATGTGACAGCTCAGATTCAGTGTTGAGGTTTTCAAGCTTTGTGATTTGTTGCTGGACACTGACAAGTGTGTCTACAATACCGGGCAGGCGAGTTTCTTGTACATTTGCCAAATCACTTTGCACTGCTGCTATTGTACCTTCAAGATGGGTTATGGTACTTTGAATTTTTCCAAAATCTTCATATGTTTCAAGTTGCAGCTTAATGTTTGCTACACTCCGAGTTATTGCATTCAAAGCATCAGAAGATGGCAAATTGTTCATAAAATTTTCAAGTGTCTCAATTTTTTCTTTAACCTCGGCTATGGCATTGTGTAGAGGATCCAGGTTAGGTATCTGGAGTGACTGAATCTGTTCTTTCAGAGTGGAAATGACTAGATCAAAATCTTCTTGTGATTTTATGCTCTTGACAATTGTTTGGAGCTGTGCCTGGACATTATTTATCTGCTCTTCCAATTGCTGTTTCAATTGCTCAGAATTGGTGGCCTGGGTCTTAAATTTGGCTTGAAGAGCTGCTACAGCTTCTTCTAAACTTTGAAAATTATCTAATGTTGCCAGATCAGTATATTTCTGAAGCAATAACTTGAGTTCGGAATCAATTTTGAGAAGAGGGTCCATGCATTGTGATTGTAAATTTGTAATTTCTAATTGAAGACTGGCATTCAGTGTAGTTTGTAAAGCTTGTAAATCACTTCTTAATTTCTTGACTCTGACATCAAGCATCAGAATCTCATCACTGTGATCTTCATGTCTTGTATGGCCAAATATATCATTAGGCATTTTGTTTTAATGGTTATTTATTATAGAGTATCTGATTCTTAATTCTATAAAAAAAGGTATAAGCTTGTCATATGATCCAGGGACCTCAATATATAAGCAGTCACCAGCAGAAACAGTATAAACAGTGCCAGAAATCATGTTTGAGTGCTTAATTCTATAAATATTTCTCCCTACTGAAATCTTGACATCACCCTCAGGGGTTGTAATAAATTGCAATTGCCCACCTACAGGTAATTGGTAATGATTTAAATTATTGTTAAATATGTACAATGTTTTGCCTGTTTCTTCATCATTATCTGTAAATATGCTGTTCAGATGAATAATTAACAAGCCACTCAGTTTAGACATTACAGATTGTAAATCAGGAGAGGGTTGTGGTGTGGGCAGGTCCATAATAGCCTGTTTTTTGAACCCAAATAAGTTCATAGGCATGTTTATTTATTTCAAATCATGCTCTGGAATTGGGCATTGATTTCCACTTTTCAAATCACAATGCCCCCAAGGCAAAGTATGTGTGCCACATGATAAAATGCATCTCTTATCATCATGTGGGTCCAGAGCCACTTTTGTTACAATATTTGAAGTCAGCAAGTGATTCTCACTCTGAATTCTATTTTCTGATGTTCTAATTGAATTCTGTGATTTGATGCAATTTTTATAATCTTCAAATACAAGCTCTTTTTCCACAGTAACTCTGCCAATGCCCTTGGCCTTTTTGACAACAGCACTACATGTTTTAAAACTGTACATCTTGGCACTTAACCCAGCAAATTCCACAATAACATCGCCAAGTGTCTCATCTTTTAACTTGCCAGGCACCTTTTTGTTGTGGGGTTGAACTAATGTATGTTCACTGGTATCAAAGTATTGAAACAATTCAGGCTGTGACATATCTTGATAAACATCTTCTGTTTGAATTTCAAGAATAAAACTATCCGTGTCCATGTACAATAATTTTACACGATCACCATAAAAAGGTTTCAACACATCATAATACAATATTAACATATGTAATTTGGACAATTCCAATATCACAGCCCCTACATAAATAGGTTTATCAAACTTGATCTTTGTTTTCATCATGTTGAAAAGTGCCATGTGCTCATCATAAATTCTTCTGTAATTGAAGTTGGGCTTTGCAACCAATTTTTTGCTCCGGCTGGGGTCAGTAATTATTTTAACATCGGTATGTTTTCTGACATTTTCAATTGTTTTGCCATACACTGAATTCACCATCAATTTAAACAAGCTCTTATCAAATTGGCTCTTTGCAGATGTTCGAAGCTCTGTATTTGTGTCAATATATGGTTTCAGCCATTCTGAGTGCCTGAACCTCAAGACTTTGCCAACTTTGGTTACTTGAACACCATGTTTCATCAGGAACTGGAGGGTTTTGTAATATATGACATAGCCTTGTTTCGGCTCCAGGGTCATCATGAGCTTCTTCTGTTTAGAACCAGGTGGGCACCTAACCTCGGGAATTGGGGGCAGATCAGAAAATTTATTGTGCAAATGATCTGGAAATATCAGATCAGTCTCTAAGAAGAGGCCATATTCACTGTCATCAAAATCCTGAAGATCTTCAATATTGAAATCTTTAACCCACTCAAGCCCTGCATATGGCAGTTTTTGCATCATGGCGTGACCATAGAGGTTGTTTGCATCCACATAAAGTATATAATTTGATGGCCGTGCTGGATCATAATCAGAAATATATTTGTTATTTGCTCTGGCATATCTCTGAGAACATTGCACCATGCCTCCTCTTATACATTGTTCCATAAACAGATACATATCTTGATCCTGGATCAGATCCAATTGCATTTTAGTGTTTAAAAACATTGCAGACCATGCTAGGCCCGGAGCACTGTAAAAATACACTGGGTCCAGTCCATAATTTTGCATGGAAGATTTTCTGAATGTCTGTATTATATCAGCTAAGAGGGTCACATCAAGTTTCAAATAAGCCATGTGGTAATCACCAAATGTCTTGCATTTTAAACTTTTCCACATCAATTTGGCATGGTGATAATCTTCATCAGTGATTCCAGATCCTCTGATTTTGCTGTAAAACTCTTCTTGTGGTGGCAGGGAACACTCATCAAATTTAGAAAAATCTGTAACATAGTCATATGGATATACACCCTTCCGCCTAATTAATTTCAGGTCCAGATTTGGAAACATAGCACGTGTGATTTTCAAGTGATCATCAGGTAATTGAGAGGCCAGTGTAGCCAGGCTAGCAGATAAAAATCTGTAAGAATCAAGAAATCTTATGTGAATAGGAACACCATCAACTTTAATTATCTTGCTAATAGATATATATTTCTCATCATTTTCAGCTAAAATATTTAAATTCTGCTTCTCAAACCCCTCGTACCTGATCAGATGATGGAAATCATAATTGGATGCTCCGTGGCAAAATATGGGGATAAATCTTGGTCTCTTGATCTTAATATTACAGCTATTACACAGGGCCTGTTTATATCGACCATCTGTATGAGAATGGTGATGTACCTTGATATTTGTATCTGAAAATTCACAATCACATACAGGGCATTTTTCTGCATTGTTGAAATCTTCAATCTGTTTCTCTGTTAAAGGCAACATAGGCTTTGATTTTAATAAGATGTTAGATGCTATGTCACGGCACACATTTTCTATTCTATGTGCAAATATTTTGATGGCATTTGGTCCCTTGTATGAATATTCTTTAATAACAACACCATCCCGTAGAACCACAAAACAAAAGCTGGAAGGTTCATGTAGCTGGTATGGTGTACTTGAAGATTCTTCTGGATCTGGGCTACAGAATGCAAGAGATTTGAGATTCGATTCGAAATCATAGACAATAAATGCTGGGTGTTCCAACAAGGCTTCAAACTTTTTGAATTTGCAATTTTCACTTGGATTAGGCATCACCATATGAACAGGTTTATGGTTCCCACAGTATTTCAGATGCTCAATTAACTTGTTTTTAGCAATTTCTGCATTCTCTTCCCGAACCCCCTTCACCATTTTTTGACCATCAAATACAGTTAAACATCTTCTGCACAACTTAAATATTGTATGAGTTTTGTCTAGTTGTGTTCTCACTAAAGCTTCAAGATTATGTATCAGAGTGTAATGGTGTGTATCATCCCCTTCAATTAAGAGCAGATCAATCGGAATAGCAGATTCATCATCAATTGTACTAATTCTGAGAGGTGCTATCGGGCAATTGCCAGTGGAACAAATAAATACATTAATAGATAATTGTTTGCCATTGATGTGCTTGGCCCTTTTTTCAAATTTATCAATATTATGAACAGACATTGGATATTCTAAGCCCTTCATTGCTTCATCAAAATTGTGTTCATGCTGTTTATAATAACTTATTCTCTCAGGATTTCTTGAAACTGGAAACAAAGCAGCTAATATACACCACAAAAAGCATTTCTGGTCGG
This sequence comes from Lepisma saccharinum, assembly GCF_977018435.1. Lineage (NCBI taxonomy): Eukaryota > Metazoa > Arthropoda > Insecta > Zygentoma > Lepismatidae > Lepisma > Lepisma saccharinum. The sequence continues at coordinate 63,975,429 of NC_139251.1, read as the reverse complement.
CATTTTTTATATTGACCACGGCTCTTTTGTTTTTGATATTGGCAGGTAATGGCAAATATGTAGATCCTTGTAATGGGCTGAATTCAGAAATATGAACATATAACTTGTGTGATGAACCGCATAGGCTCCATCCTGACTCTTTTGCCGCAAATTCAGAGTGTTTGATATTTAATTGATCTATCAAATTGCCTATTATTGTGTCTGAATTTGAATTTGAATATACAGGTACAGTTTCTGTTATGTGGGGCTGTGTAAATTTTGTGCCATTTGGTTTCTTATATTGTACAAACAATTTGAGGGACAGCTTATAAGAGCCATTTTGTGCATTAAGAATTGCCTGGAGATTAGGATTTATACTGTTCAAGAAATTCTCAATGCCGCATCTTGGCTCTGATACAAACCGGTAATCCCTAAGTTGGGCATTAAAACTGCTATGTATGGGTGCATAGCGTGGCTGCTTTGCAGGTGAAGCATTAACAGGTGCTTCGTGCCTTCTTTTCAGACCAGATGTAGATGGTTGTGGGGGCAATGCTGATGACTGTACATAGGAATTACACTTATGCCATTTGTAATATGCCTTGCTTAATATTTTATGGCATCTTGGACATATTTTCATGGCCTTTCTGCATTTCCTAGAGTTACAAATACGGCAATGCCTAGCCCAATGAGAACTAGATATATTTTTATTACACTGATTGCAATATTTTTGTTTTGGCATTTTTTCTTGTTGTTTATTATATAAGATTTTCTGGGCTTCAATTCCAAACTTTATACTTAATAAAAATATCAGTTGGGTTCAGCAGTTAATGGCTGAGCTGGTGCTTTTATACCCAAACAACAGCAGTAACTAGGTTTTGGTGATAGTTTTGCTGATGTACAACATACAAACCTCAACTGTTTATCAGCTAGCAGTGAATATCTTATGTGTGGGCAGTTGCATATATTTCAATCTATCAGGACTCGAACCCAAAGCCTCTGATTACAATGCCACAATATTAACACTTCTCCAAATGGAATATGCCCACATTTTACTGCGTTCTGAGACCCTTATGCAGACAAAATTGGATTTTGAACTGCCATAATATTTTCTAAGTCTTTGCCTAGGCTCATATTATCAGAATAGAATTGCTTTCAGCACGAGGGGGGTACAGTTCATTGCCACTGTGTGAAAATATGTATCTTTATCTCAATAATCTTTGTTACATTTTCCTTGTTACAGACATGTTACACGCACAGAAAGATTAATGACCTCTTCAGTGAATCACACAGAAAAATCATTATTATTCCCTTCTAGCGTCTCTTGCGTGCCGGCAAAGCACGCAAACAATTAATTATGCTTACCCGCTCTTCTCCTATTGTATGGCTGAGCGAGTGGTTATAAAACATGAGAAAATAAGAAAATTCAGTTTTTTGTACAATATATTATTGTAAAACACTTTTTACCAGGTTTTCAGATCTGGGAGTTGTATATCAACTATTCTCAAAATCTCACTTGTGGACATATTATTTTGCCACATGTTTTCAATCTTAAATATTTTATGAGGACTCGAACCCAAAGCCCCTTGTTTACAAGACAACAATATTAACATTTTGCCATCAGGAGAGGCTTTGCATTTTATCAGGACTCAAACCCGAGCCTTTTGCTTACAAAGCAACAATATTAACATTTTGCCATCAGGAGAGGCTTCACATTTTATCAGGACTCAAACCCAGAGGCCTCCTGATTGCAAGGCAATAAAAACCATGGGGCTATGCACCACACTCCACTGGGCCTCAGAACCCAGTAACTATAAGCTTTATATTAATATACATGGCAGAATCAATCTGAGCTACACTAAAATTCAATTCCTGGGATTTTGACAGAAAAACACACTATAAGCAATAAGATCATATGGGAACTTGGCATAATTTTAAGTATAAGCAAATCTGTCTGAGAGGCTTTCACCCTTTCTACACTAGAATTCAAAATTCTTAAAATTAAGAGCATATCACACTGGAAGAATTGGGGTATAGGCCCCTCTTGGCATTGTCTTAAGTACGGGTAAATCTATCTGTTGAGCCCTCGCCTTTTCTACACTAGAAATTCAGAATTTCTTAAAAATCAGAGCATATCACACCTGAAAAATTGGGGTATAGGCCTCTCTTGGCTTTGTTTTAAGTATAAGCAAATCTGATTGTTCAATCAAATAGCCTCGCCTTTTCTACACTTAAAAGTTGCACTGTCCGTAGCATAAGTACCACTACTTATATCGAACGAGTTTCTGTTCTAGTAGTTGGCAATACTGTTTGTTTACATTTCGCGTTGACACTGGAACGAGCTAAATTGATTTAATTTCTGTATGAATTCTTCATTTTGGAGACTAAATCTTATTCTACATAGTGTTGTAGTACTTACACTTCTCCATGCGTTATAATAGTCGCCGTAACTCACTAAAAAAACACTATAAATTACACAAAATTACGGAGCACAGTAAAGCCACCTCAACCGTCCATTTGTCACTGTTGCCAGGCTCTCCAACGACATCGCTTCATGTCTAGACACTTTAGAAGTCGTGAGCGAATTCAGCACCAGGAAAAGCAGAGATATTTTGTAATGTTATTCAGCAATTTTTATATTATTATCTATTATTTAAATTTGATAATGCTATTGCGGACATATGCCTGAAGATTTTGTATGGAATCACAATGAGATTTCAAATTTAAGGAACGGATTGGAGGCTAGCATTCTAACCTCGCCCAGGGTCCCGCAAAATGATGCTTCCCTAATGCCACCTAACGTCGTAATAACGGTATTGCTCATTGTACAGAGACGCATATTTCATTGGGACAAGCGACATAATACCAATAATAGGCGACATAAGCCGACGAGCGTCTTGGATGAGGTAGCACGAGAACAAAATCCTCTTAAAGGATTTGCAACAATTGGTTGTTCATGTTCTTGTGTCGAGTCGCTACAGTGCTTGTAAACGATTATATTTGAGAAGACTCTTACGTCAAACAGACTGTCACACGCTGCGACCCAATCAGCTTTGATCCTGTTGTACTGTTTTCGCGTTTTGTTGAAGAACAAAGGTCATGCATGTTCGTCACTTACGACATGTAACCTTGTAATGAAAGGGTCCCGGGTTCAATTCTCAGCAAATCCACATTCAGTTATTTCAGAGCTCGGTTCGCCTTCTTGCTAGAACTTCCTCAATTTCGGCTATCCTGAAGTTTATGTGATTAAGGATGGGCACAAAATCCGGATAACGGATATTCGGATTTCAAATTATCCGATATGATATATATTAGATAATTATACGGGCTCACCCAGCCTCAAATCAATGGGTACCTGGAGGCAACCCTGGGGTTAAAGGCGGCCGGAGCGTGGTGCTGATCACATCACCTCCAAAATGGGCAAGATCGAGAATGTATTTTCATGGCACGGGGAACTTTACGTTGACCACCACCAACCCGCCTTGGGCACGACACTGTACAGGCGATAGACGCGGTAACAAAGAGAACACACTTGCAGGCACGTATCTAGAAATACATTTCGAGGGATTCCGATCAAGTGTCTCAATAATAATAATAATAATAATATAATTAGAATATTTAAATTAAATTAAAATAATAATTAAATATGTAAATTAATTAATACTGTATTATTATTACATGAATAGGTAAAAAATAGCTTACGTGTAGTTAAGATCGCCAAAATTTGTATAAAAACAAGTGACCTGGCAAGGAAATTAATGTAAAATAGATTAATTGAATATTTATTGAATAACAATAAAGGAGTTAGGCAATTGTAATAGGCAAAAATAATTGTACGGTGATCACTTTTGTCTATTACAATTGACGTAAAGTAAAGTTTCTGATTAATATTTTATGCATATTATCGTAAGTAGAAGTGTGCATAAATCTTTGGGACTGTCCCTCAAAGCCATAGGAGTCATATTTCTTGCCTTCCAATAAGTTCAGCAGAAATAAATAGTCATGGATTATATTTTGATTATTTAATTTTAGTGTGTCTTTCTGAGGGGGTCCGGACCCTCTGGGCCCCCCTTAAATACACCCTTGGCCACTACCTCCCAGAACCACACACTTCCGCTTTCTTTGCAAGACCTGACAGCAATCATCCAATCACGCAACGAATAGTCCCTCCCACCCGCCTGCAAAATATCTCCCGTGACATTAACACGAGCCATTTTGGATCCAACCCGAGGCAGCGCCAACGCCCTCTCACCCACGCGACGTCATCATCTGGTGAGTCACCGTTGCCAACTCCTGCTGGAGACCCAGCTGTCAGCCGAAGATTAAAGAGGACTCGTACCAATGGAGCGGGAAATTCGCCGTCACGGGAGGAAGCGACTAATGCCAAGGACGAAGCAGGGGCCGAACAAAGAATTCTCACAGGAAGACACCGGCAGATAATATCTCCGGAACGCAGCTCCTCATAAGGGAACGGTGTTTGTCTCAATACAATGTATCCTATTTATAGGCTAGATCCTGGTACAGTTCCTGCCACTGAGTGGTCCGTTTCGCGGTTGTTCTTTTCCCATTGTTCCTTCTTGTTTAAACCTTTCGCGTCTGTTCCTTCCTTGTACCAACTTTATTTATATTTTTCTCAAAGAGGAATGTCCATAAACAGTAGTGTCCCCTATTATTCGTTTTTTTCTGTTTTCACGAATATAAACATTTACCAAATACCAATCATTGGGACAAACATCCAAGCCCTAACCGGGATTCGAACGCGGTACCGCTAGCGTTGTACCGCGCTTAGCTACTGAGCTACCGCGGTTCCTGTTTTAAGATAGCATAACACCAAAAAATGAAAAAAATAATACAATTTTTGGAAAGAACCTAACATCTAACAAATCAAGTCTCTTAGCCCTGGAACAGTAGCCCTACAGACTTTCTTCAAGCAAATAAGAGGAAATAACTGACCGGAATTTGAACTCGCATCCTGAAAGCTAGCTCATTCGGTCCCCTAGAGGAAGGGGGGGGGGGGACTTAGTCACGCCGCATGAAAAACAAACACCGCAAATGCTCTGTTTGTCCTTGGACGAAATTGCTCTCAATATACAGCGTTTTACCTTACAGGAAGATCCATTACGTTCTGAAGAGGCGTCAAGAACCGCCCTTTTTGTCGTAACCTCTAGAGCATCGTGAGAAATGATCTTTAAATGTGCATGAAATACGTGCGAACGTAACTCCTCTATATCATCCTTACAGACTGTAAATGCTTTATACTCCGCACAGGTATGGCCTATACAAATGTGTTAGGACTATATACTATGTATGCAGTTAAGTCCTAGTGTTGATTCACACTTGACCATGTCCGAATAGGAAGCTCCTGCCTGCATTAGCACCCGCAGTGTCCGAAAATTCGGCATAGGTGGAGTTGGCGGGTGGAAAGCGAGACAAGTGTTTTTCTGCCACTTTTGGCTAATCGCGACGATGAGGTTGAGTGATGGGGTCAGGGGCCTCGGGGGGCGCCAAACCGGGGGTAGTGCCAAAACCTTAATTTTGATAACATAAGCGTGGCTGTGTGTTACAAAAAGAGTCGTTACAAACCCGGTAACACGAGATGGAAGAAGTTTCAGAAAAGAAAAATAGATGGCAGCACAAGGTGAGTCAATATATATAAATTGTTGGACAATAAGTATCAATTTAGTGAAAGTAGTAGTAAGATACAAAATTGTAGAAAAAATTAAAATTTGTAACAAAAAATAGATGATACGTGATACGAAGATGGAAGTGGTTTTCGTCATTCAACAAGTTAGCGTACAGTCATTTGTGTTAGGTTCTCAATAAAAATATATCGGTTAATTCACAACCCGCTACCAGTGCGTAGTTAGAGATCGGTTTGTTCACTGAACTCTCTCGCCTAATTATTGCCTATTTTCGTGGGAACAGAAAAAGGTTTATTATCCATTTGCCTTGACTCATCTCACCCAACAGGTTAGTAGGTGCCGGAGCTTGCGCCAAATTGATACTTTCCTGGAGATGACGCCTTACTCGAAAAGGTTTATTATTCAATTCATAACCCGCTATGATCCTAGAGATTGTATAAAACGAGGTATTCTATTAAATAAATGATTATCAATATAATAGATAAATATACAATACAGAATGAGTAAATGAGTTTATTCCAGGTGGTGATCATGATGCCCCTTATTATTATTATTGGTATATTTCATTACTAAGTCAATACATATCTTACTTTGGTGTACCTGCCATAAAATGGGGCATAAATCTTGCCATATCCCTACAGGGCGACAGCAGACCTTGCTTTGGAAATTTTCTCATCGCCTTCGAGTTAGGCAACACACATAACGCATTGCAAAGAGTCGTTTTTGGATGTAGGTGCCCCATTTTTATTACAGACAAGGACGTATTTAGAGGAAGGGGGTCCGGACCCGCTCGAAACTTACCAACTACTAAAATTAGATAATGGAAATATGATTATTTTAGCATTGTTATATAATCGACGTATATTTATTTCCGCCAAACTCATTAGAAGAAATTTGGATCATGGCTTTGGAAGACATTACCAAAGATTTGTGCACAAACTTCTTATGACAGTCTGCATAAAAATATTAATCAGGAACTTTACTTTTCGCCAATTGGATCTAACTCCTTCTTTGTTATTCAATAAATATTCAATTCTTTATTTATATGACATTAATTTTCTTGCCAGGACACTTGTTTTTATACAAATTTTGCTAATCTTAACTACACGTAAACAAGATAATGAATACGTGTTTTAATCTCTCTATTCTTATACAGTATTTTTACCTATTCATGAAATAATAATACTAATTAATTTACATATTTAATTAACAATATTTTAATTTAATTAAATATAATTATTCAATTATATTATTATTATTATTATTATTGATACACTTGGTCGGAAATATATTTATGTCACACAGTAATGTGGCTTGCACCAGAACCCAAGTGTCAAATCTTAATTTATTAAATGGATATTTTTCTTATAAACACACTGTATATGAAATATTTCCTCAAATTCTTTACCTGTCATGAGAATGAATCTCCAAGGACGTCATCAATCTCTCCGCTTTCAGCGCACTCATTTTCAAACTGTGGCTTTACTTTGTAAAATACTTGAAACGCAAAGACCTCCCCCATCTCATTTAAGGCTTCTTGTTTCACCATGATTCCAGCCTGAACGGCCTTCTTTGTCACAAGTGGAACAATGAAAAACACAACAATGAACTATTGTTTAGAAGCGTGAAGTTGCTCATCCTCCCTTTCGAATCCTCTTCTTTTTTCTTTAGGAAGACTAAAGAGAGAATTTACAAATGCTAAACTACTCAGCTCGCAATAATCGCTGCAGGCTGACAAGGTTCTGGCGACAATGTTTTTCTTTTTATTTAACCGTGTTATTGTCATTGTGAGACCCTAAATAGCAAAACAGAAAATAATTTTATGACCTCCAAGATCGAGTAGTGGTAACGTTATCAGCAAGGGGTCCCGCGCTTGATACCCGGTGGAGGCACATAGTGGTTCAGATCCCACTTTAAACTGTAGGTCCAGTCCCGATTAGCCTTACTGTGCATAAAGTGAACTTAAAACACCAAAGACACTTCGTGTATATTTTTAAAAAAATATAAGCTAACTTTATGCACAGAGAGCTTAATCGAGACTGGTCCTATAGTTTAAAGCTGAATCCTAACCATCGTGTGACATAGGCGGATATCGAACCCGGGACCCTATTATTACTAGGTCACGACGTTACCATGACGTCATATTCGTTAATTAATAAGCACATAGTGTGTCCCCCATATTCAGTTTTATTAACATAGAATATTTTCTTTAAAGAAAAAAAAATATCGAACCAAGTTGGTCCAGTCGAAGAGGCGTCTACTATGATAAACGATTCCATTGAACTTCATTACGAACTGTTCGCACTAACGAGTTTACGAAGAACAGTTCTGCGAAGAAGGAGAACCGTTAGTTTTCGAGCATGTCGTGTATGCATGAATACACAACACAACATCGAAAGTAAAAGCACGCGGCCAGATGTTGTGTGTGTGTTTATTTCTTGCCAGACGAAGCAAAAAAAGGCGGCCGGTCAGTTTGTGGCGTGCAGAGGCAGCTGGAAAGTGGGTCACAGCAGCAGCAACCACAAACCTCAACTTCTTGCAGAATTCAATGTTGCCAGATACAGCGAAATTGTTCCACGATTTCTGTTGGGAAGTTCTATACAAAATCTGCAAATTGGAGTATATAAAAGGAAGTTGCTTTGGATAACAATAGATGGCAGGAGATACGTTTTTCTTCAAAGACAGATAATAAAACTAATGCGTCACAGACTCCATTGCAGTTTCAAATAACTCTATTAGCTACTTTTTCAATTTCATTACGTGGGTAGGTTAAGGGAAGAATAATTGACTCTTCTCCTGACATTTTATCCCATATCTGGAGACATCCCAGATTTATCGACAATACACTTCAATTTCTAAGAAGTAACTTGTTCATTTCAACACGAAATTAATTTCGCGAAGTAAGACTATATTCAAAATGTAATTTTAGTTTTATAAATGTAAACAATTTGTGCTTGTTTCTGTTCAAACGTTCTCTACTGTTTATTGAGGAATGTCGCTAAAGTAATTGCGAAAATCGGTGGCATTGCAATAAGAAATTAATAAATATGTAATGCTAGATGCCTAGATGCGTTATATCTGAAAAATAGTTTCATCATATAAAGGTGAAGGTAAGTGATAAAATGAAGATAGTGGGCCATATAGAATGGAAGAAAACAACGAGAAGATCTTAATATTTAAATAAATTGAGAATGTCTCGATAATAGTAAGATGTATTTATAATGCAAGATGCAAAAATCAGAGTATTTAGTTTCTCTTGACGAGGACAGATGGCAGGACAAAGACATATCTTCAAGTTTTAAAATGAGTTCAATATGGCAAAGATTCGGTTGTTATCACACACAATTCTTACTAGGTATTACATTAGTGCCATCAAATTTCTGAATCTCGTATTGAAAAATAGCTTCTGTCCTTTTTCCAAGAGAACATATTCTCAAAGTTGACAAGAAAATCTTTTTAAAAATAAGAATTTACTTGCATACCTGAATAACTTATAGTAAAGGTTTATAGTGCTACAAATCATTTTATTCAGAACTGACTGCATATTATCCTACTGCACAAGAAGTGAAAATAAAATTTGCCCTTAATTGATGAATAGGTGTGAAAATTATATTATACGAGGGGCATACTGAAAGTAATGAGCAACAATTTTTCACGAAAAGTTTTCGAAATTTTGCCTCTATCCATTGGACTGTCTCCTCGCTGTTGTTGTGTTGCCTTCTATAAGCCACAAGTTTCATCGTTGTACATTTCGCGCCACTAGGGGTCTGCCATCTGATGGAAGACTTTGGCAAAGGTCACGTGAGTGCTTCCACCCATTGAGAGGAGCGCTGGAGACATATTATATTATCCCATAATTCATTAACGAATGAAACCTTGCATATTATACGTGGATAAGTGAATTTGTATTAAGTGTTTGTTTTAATATTCTCAGTGCGAACGTTTGACGATAAACCAAAACCTTTCCAGCCTGTATAGACCAGACTAAACAAATTTCTTCGTTTCACTGTTGCAAGAACATAAACTGGAATGATGGTGATTGTTATCACCAGTGAAAAATCACCGGTGATTGCCCAACTCATCACTAATATATAGCTTTCATGAATATTAACTTTCCACGATATCCTTGCATAATACCCTCAAAGAATTGTTTTCATTATCTATATTTAGCAAAGGCGGAAGCGAGAGATAAACAATGGATGACGTCATCATCTTTTGTGCAGCGTCCTCTTCATGTGCAGACGTTTTCCCTGGTGCATAATTTTGTATTACGAGGTGCTTCTCGTCCTAGTTTCCAAATCACGAAAAATTTCTGGAAAATGTATCTTCAGAAACAATTAGCTCTCTTGAGCGCGCTCAACTGCACACACAGGGCCGGTCCTAGGTGGGTGAAAGGCAAGGGGAATTCTACAATTATCTAATTTAAATAGTTCATAGTGTAATTAATTATTTTACTTCTTTAGATTGATTGATTTGTGTTTTATGTCCACTTTATGCACAGTAAGGCTATACGGGACTGGACCTACAGTTTAAAGTGGGATCCGAACCACTATGTGACCCCTTGATTACAAGGCGACGACTCTATCAGTGTGCCATCTGGGAGGCCCTGTTCTTTAGAAAGCATCTTAAATGATATTATGGGGGGGGGACTCGTCGGCAAGTTGAGAGAAGCATTTAGGAATTTTAAAAAAATCCATTAGGATGTTGCATAAGTACACTTTTAAAAAAATGTTTTAAGTAAATTTTCAGCATACATAGGCAAATCTGGACTGAATCACCAGTTAAATCTAAAATAGCTGAGTCACAATGCACTGAGAAATTCTTCTTCAAAAAGAGTATACCCACTTTCTGGCATTTGGATGATAGCTCCTGATAAAAGATGACCCTTACCCCCCGAAATAAAATTCTGACTCACGGACAGGGTTGTTAAAGATTCAGGAATTTTTAATAAATTTAATTCCGGACCAGGAGAGAAAATCAGCAAGCGTAAATGGGTTCTGGACAGTAAAGAACCTTATCTGTAAAGTATTTCAATTCGGTCCAGGAACCATTTTTCCGGATCAATTTAAATACGGTTCAGGAACTTTTTCCCTCGATCAATTTAAATTATGAATCCCAAATATTATCAGGTAATTCAAAGTCATAATTTTAAATAAAAAAATAATGTGATCAATTGTTTTTATCTGAAATAAAAATAAAACAGACTGCTTCTTTTCACAGTTAAGTTGCTACTGTATATTACAACAATGTAACATTGACAACATTCATTATATAATGGATTATTTTTGCTTAAAAAATTGCTAACCATTACTATAACTGTATCTTTAGTCAAAATGAAAATAAATGTCTGATGAAGGGAGCGTGTGTTCTCCTGAAATGTCACAACGAAAATCTGTTTTCTTATGCTTGTAATAACCGTAAAGTACATGAAAATAATTCTTCAATGCAAGGAATGCGTACATGCAAGAAAAGCTATTATTTTATGATACACCCGGTATATTTATTCCCTTCTGATGATTGATTGATTGATTGATTTAGTTTTATTTTACTTCGCGTTTTGTGCCTCTTGGCTAATTTGCGAAGATGGGGATGAGTGATGAAATGATGAAATTGATGAATGGACATTCACAAACAACCAAGCCCGACCGGGATTCGAACCCGGGACCCTTGGCGTCGCAGCGCGATGTGCTAACCACTCGGCCACAGGGTCGGGCTCCCTTCTGATGAATCTGACCAAAATAAACATTGCAATCAGGAAGTACAGCTGGTCTACATGTTAACTCAAATGCTGGATTCCCCTATGGCATAGTGGACACGTCGTCTTGTTATTAAAGGGGTCTAATTTCCGGTGTCAGCTGGAGGCAAATAGTGGTTCCGATCCCACTTTAAAACTGTAGGTTCAGTCCCGATTAGCCTGCTGTGCATAAAATGAACTCAAAGCATTTTTTAAAGTTTAAATATGCAACATCGTGTTTTTTTTTTTGTACATGGGTGCGCCTGTTTACACGTAAGCCCCCGAATACCACACACGCACTCATACGCGTGCGTGCAAGTGTGTATGCATGTTGCTTGTAAAAATTGATCCGCAATAAAAAGAAACCGGAGCGCTGGAAACACTGTCGCTGCCCCACATTCGCTCAAAGAAATCTCTCCTATTCCGGAGCAGCACACGTGAAAATGGTGGGAGGGACGCATTCCTCCTCGCAAAAGCACACATTAACGTAACTATCTTGATCCAGATACGGATCTGGGCACATGGGCGTGTGTCGTGGGCCAGAACGAGAGGAGAGAAGGTTTGGCTGTCAGGCACGCTTGTGAGATCCCCCCCCCCTGCCCCCTTCAACATATCTCGAGTGCTTAGGTGTCGAATCGAGTCACGCATGACAACGTGTGTGTTCATTGCTTGCTCCTTTCCAGTCCTCGAATTGAATTTCAGGCCTCCTAGATGGCGTAGTAGGATTGAAGGGGTCGAGGATGGATTTGGCAAAGTTTCTGAAAAAAGTAACGCCTTACTATTGTTTCTGCCTTCATAAGTAACGCGTTACAGCTATTTTGCTTCCACTAGTAACACAGTTACTTTGGGCCCACTAATAACGCTTGTTCTTATTTTGCTTCCACTAGTAACACATTAGTTACATTGCTTCCACTAGTAACACGTTACAGTTACTTTGGGCCCACTAGTAACGCTTGTTCTTATTTTGCTTCCACTAGTAACGCGTTCTAGCTGTTTTGCTTCCACTAGCAACACATTAGTTACATTGCTTCCACTAGTAACACGTTACAGTTACTTTGGGCCCACTAGTAACGCTTGTTCTTATTTTGCTTCCACTAGTAACACATTACAGTTATTTTTGCTTCCACTGGTAACACATTCCAGTTATTTTGCTTCCACTGGTAACACATTCCAGTTATTTTGCTTCCACTGGTAACACATTCCAGTTATTTTGCTTCCACTAGTAACACATTCCAGTTATTTTGCTTCCACTAGTAACACGTGTCGTCATTTTACGTCCACTAGTAACACTTGTCGTCATTTTGCTTCCACTAGTAACACGTTACAGTTATTTTGCTTCCACTAGTAACACGTTACAGTTATTTTGCTTCCACTAGTAACACGTTACATTTATTTTGCTTCCACTAGTAACACGTTACATTTATTTTGCTTCCACAAGTAAGACGTTACATTTATTTTGCTTCCACTAGTAACTAGTTACATTTATTTTGCTTCCACTAGTAACACTTGTCATTTTGCTTCCACTAGTAACACTTGTCATTTTGCTTCCACTAGTAACACGTTACAGTTATTTTGCTTCCACTGGTAACACATTACAGTTATTTTGCTTCCACTAGTAACACATTACAGTTATTTTGTTTCCACTAGTAACACGTTACAGTTACTTTGCTTCCACTAGTAACACATTACAGTTATTTTGCTTCCACTAGTCACACGTTACAGTTATTCTGGGCCCACTAGTAACGCTTGTCGTTATTTTGCTTCCACTAGTAACATGTTGACGTTACTTTGTCACACTAAAAGTGCATTTATCTGCAGACTTCTGGCCTATCTTCACAAACAACCCATTAATTTGTGCAAGGGGAAAAAATCGAAATTGTTGCAAAAATCTGAAACATTGTTAACATTATTTCTCCAATGATTGTTTTAGTTGATATTTTGCTCAATGTAGATTTTCCCTTTGTAATATTTAAAGAGTCTAGATCCACTGACATGTGTCCATTAGGTGTGGATTTGCAGAAGCTCACTTTAACACACTGAATGGCGAGTGTTGAATCAAAGTATAAAGTGAACTGTCCTGTTTCTTGGAAGAGAATGTGGTCAACATGCGAAATATATGTATATATATATAGAATAAATCACTGAAATATGTAAAACACATAAGTATAATAAAATATATGGGAACAAATCGTAATTTTAGTCATTATTGTACTATTTTTATTAGGATCGCGTTGATATCTCGGAAATTCCTCTACATTAACTATTATTGGTCTGCCATCACTACTTCCAGAATGAACAGTGATTATTGAAGAAACAAAGTACACATGGGACCTTCATTTCTGACGTATATGTCATAATCAAGAAAAAATATTACCGAATTTTAAAAAAATCATGTTTTCAATGTTTGTTCCAACATCGACATTGCTCAATAAAACCGAGAGAAATAGCAGAAACAGATGTAAAATAGATGTACTGTCAACAGGCTCAACATGAAAATCCCATACATCGTTCCTAACATTGGGTGCCAACATTTGTCATCTTTGCTTGGCTGCGTACAAAGAGAAAAATAAGCAAATACTTAAAAATCCATGCGAGCATCTGGAAGGAACTTTCAGCCTACAAGTTAGTCAAATGAAAACATGAACGGAAGATTTCACTTACCGTATTTCTTGTCCTTGGACTTCTCCTTTCCTCTGGACGAAGGGAAAGGCTTGAACCTATTCTCGTCGTCGATGTCATCATAGTCGGGCTGCGGAAAGGAATTACAGGTGTAAGGAAGATATATGCATCTATTGAATCTATTTTTAAAAAATAATAAAGATTTAAGATTTCCAGTATTTATACACATATACGAGGGTCATCCAGAAAATAAAGACCGTTTCGTTATACAAAATGAAAAACACAATATTTATTGGAAAAAACAATTCTGTTACATAGCTGAAGCTTCCTTCACTTCTCTACATAATCACCTCCTGCATGTAAACATTTGTCGTATCTTCTGCCGCCAGTTGATTAAGCCAGGTGGTCACTGCATTCTCCAACTCTTCATCACTTCCAAAACGTTTACCGCCCAGAAACTCTTTCGGCTTAGGGAAAAGGTGGAAATCGTTAGGAGCAAGGTCCGGACTATAGGGTGGATCAAAAATTTCCCATCAGGATTGATCCAGCAATTCTTGAGTTGCACCAGCAGCGTGAGGGCGGGCATTGTCGTGCAGAAGCACAATTCCTCCAGAAAGCACTCCTCGCCTCTTGTTTTGGATGGCTCGCCGTAGTTTTCTTTGTCTCTCACAATAACGATTTGCAATGATCGTAGTGCCTTTTGGCGGAAATGCGCGAGCGGTCTTTTGTTTGAATGCAGTGACCACCTGGCTTAATGAACTGGCGGCAGAAGAGTATAACATGAGAATTCTGAAGCTCGTGCCCAGATACGACAAATGTTTAAATGTAGGAAGTGATTATGTAGAGAAGAATTGTTTTTTTTTTTCCAATAAATATTGCGTTTTTCATTTTGTATAACCAAACGGTCTTTATTTTCTGGTTGACCCTCCTACATCTGGAGTGTCGAGGGGTCCGTTGCTCCCCTCCTGGAAATTTGCATCCTTCATTTCAAGGTATTCTTATAGTTCAATAAAATAAATTAAGTTCCGTTAGTTTTCGAACAGAATAACTAAAGTCAAACATTCGTTAGATTGAAAAAAATAGTGTATAATACAGGAACTAGTTTACGTTTTTCTAGTTTACCATTTAATCCAGACTAAAAATTAAGGTTTTTACGTGAGATGTCACACAACAAACTTTAGGATTATATTCCCCCCCCCCTTTAATGTTGGTTGAGCGTCTTTTTCTTTGCTTCTTTGTTCCTCGACAAAAGAAAATTTCGCAGAAATGAGGTTCATTCAGATTTATTTAATATTAGGAATCTATCCATAGCAGTGAGTTCTGTTGTACACGTCAGATGTGATTAACCGATAATGATTTTATTTTGTCATTACCAATATGTTTGACATATTTAGTTGAACAACATTACCGTATCTTTTGTAGTGAATGAATCCTGCGAATCCTACGTATGTGTGAATATAACTAGAGTTCATCAAAAAGCACGTTGAGTACCATTTACTCTTTCGAGCCAGTTGCTTGCCCATGCATTTATCTTTCTTTTTAAACCTTTAATTAAGCAGCAACATCTTTTCCCCTACGACGTTCTTCCTCAAGTTGCTCCTAATCTTTTTAACTGGTCTGCTCTCCGCAATGCATTGTGGGAACAAAAGTTTACGATATGTATGGTAACCAGTCTCGTGCGAGGCGAAAACCAGCAAGCGAGAAAAAGTATCACACAGCTAGTCCAATTCCTTTCCCGGATTCTCTGGAGTAAGAGAACGCGAACTCGTTCTGTGCGCATGTTGAAGGATGTGCGCCTCGTCCAATGAACGCGCGGAGGGGAGGGGCATCCACGGAAGGGAGCTCATTCGCGGTCCAGTAGTTCCGTAGTAAACATGTCAGCTCGCAAGTCTAGGGGAACTCTGCATTAAGGAGAGCGCCTCATAGTGTTGAATGTGTTCGAGAACAACTTGTTTCAAAAGTTTAAAACACATGGCTTTGTTTTTTTTTTTTACAAATGTTTAAAACAAAGTGCTTGAAACATGTTTTTCAGACTTGTTTAAAACACATTTTGATACATAATGTTTCATAGTTTGTGGTTATTTGCATGTTTTTTGAAAATGTATGTTTGAATTTGTTTTAATTTTTTTTCTGTTCTTCGTAGCATCAAAAGACAAATAAACGTGCAATATTATTTGTTATTTGTGTAAAACAATACACTGGCCATTGTTAAGAAGAAATTGGCAGCAGAAAGCGTTTTGCTTTACGGCCGTTACGCCGCGCAGCACTTCGTTACTTTCATCCCGCACCCTTCCCCAACTGGTCTGGCCCCGCCCACAAGCTTTCCCCTCTGCGCGTCGCTACTCCAGAGAATCCGGAAAAGCAGCGGGATCTAGCCTCTTGTGATTAAGCCTTAAGAAATGCTCGAAAACTTTCAGATGAAGTCAGTCCATTTCGGTCCCTGGATGTAATGCATTTTGATGATGCCCGAATGGCCAAAATGAAGCGGTAACCCACGTTCTGACCAGGGTTGAGAAAGGTCCAGGAATTTTAAACAAATTCAATTCCGGTCCAGGAGAGAAAATCAGCAACCGTAAATGGGTTCTGTAAAGTATTTAAATTCGGTCCAGAAACGTTTTTTTTTCCTGTTGAATTTAAATACGGTCCAGAACCCTTTTTCCGGATCAGTTTATGTAAATAGGGTTCAAGTTTCGTATTGAAGTGAAAAAATACAAAACTTGGACCGAATTGAAATTGTGCAAGAGAAAAGGTCCCGGTCCTGTTGCGAACCCATTGGAATTTGTGGGTTCCTGGACCTTCAACAACCCTGGTTTTTACTACAAAAATTAGATATCTTGATCTTAAGTTTTCACAGCAGCGAAATACTTAAGAATAATTGGTCTGGGAATCAGTACAGCTAATAAACCTAACCTAACCTAACCTACTGCAACAAAATTTTCGAAAGTGCACTTGTCCTTGTAGCTTCGCAGCAGAGAGATTTTGATACCATTGTTAGCATTAACATTATCTAGAGTTGACGAGATGTATCCTTGCGGGTGGCCTTTGCTACCCCGCGCAGAGTGTGAGAGAGATACGTTTATGTAGTTGCCACTTACTCGCCCTTCGGGTGGTCGACAGAAAGGACAGAACGCAAGGATAATGACGCGCAGCCGGTAGCTCCTCCCCCATGCTACTGCGCAGCCGGGCTTGGGCAGGGTTCACCCGCAAAGATACAGCTCGTCAACTCTAGTAATTATAATGTCTCGTACGTCTCCTAAGGCACTTACCTTGGGGATATCATGAGGGTACATGGCTGTATCCCGTGGCGGGAGTTTTGGTGGTTTGTCTGCGCGGCGTTCCTTGTTTCCGTTCCCGGAACTTCCGCTAGAGCCACTTCCGGCGACACTGTACGGATCCTCGTCAGGGATAGGAATCCTAGGCCTATTCCTAATGTCCATTCGCTTCACTGCAACGAGAACGAAAGCCATGTGTTAACAGGAAAGAAACAAGTCTCAACATCGAAATATGATCCAGTGTCAGATTTGTTTAAGTTTTTTGGAGCTTTGAGATTGTTATTTGTTGTAACTTTGATATAATTTGCTTTTATTAAAAATTTATTTCACTTTGATTAGTATACTTTACATAAATTATTAGTAATAAAATTACATTTAAGAATGAAAATATAAAATAAATATTAAAATAATTAGAATGGATACTTAAATAACCACTCCTTATAAATATATACTACTCCTCTTCTTTCGTCTTCAGGTGGAGTATTTGGTTAGAGCAACAGATTTGTAGTAACGTCACAGGTGTGTGACGAGAGAAGAGATTCTCTCTTGAAATGTAGGGCTAGAATAAGTATAGTTAAAAGCACTAGACAATGGATAACACAGGCCTACATGGGTTTGGATATCTCGCAGATGACTGTTGTCTCTGAATAATTTCAACATGCTGATTCCAAAAATGAAATCCATTTTTACCCATCACGTCTAGTTTTTTCAGAAAATAGCAATATATTAACTGCCTTAATTTCACAATAAACTGTGTAGTTCCATCATTTCCTCAATAGATGACTCTGTTTATATGATTATAAAATATTGGTTTTCCACAATACAAATCCTCCAGTTTTGAATAGAATAGTAAACATTTAATCAACCTTCTATCTTCGCAAAACACATTGACATGAAAATTGTAATCTTTGATCACGTAAGTTCAATTTTCAAAATCCCTCATAAAAATTTCCTTCACAAAATGTCCAAAACTCAATGTTATAATGTAGTGGGTTGTACTGACAGGCCATTTCCCAGAAAGCTGGAAAACATTGAAAATCTGCGCCATCCTTAAACCAGGAAAGAACCCAAGAACACCTAAAAGCTACAGACCGATAAGCCTACTATCACATCTAAGTAAGGCTAAGTAAGTATTACTGAAAAGAATCCAGAAGCAAGTGGAAGAAGCGAACATCCTGCCCAACTTCCAATTTGGATTTAGATCAGCACATAGCACAACAGGACAACTGGCAAGAGTGGTGGACCATTTAACAACAAAATTCAACAGGAAGAACTACTCCATCGGAGTATTCTTAGATGTAGAAAGTGCGTTCGATAGAGTCTGGATAACAGGACTAATCAGAAAGTTATTCCAGATGCCAATCCAGGACACATACATACATCTCCTAGCAAGCTACCTCAGAGGAAGATCATTCATCGCGACATTTCAAGGAGCTACAGCCTTAGCCAGAAACGTCAACGCAGGGGTTCCCCAAGGCTCCACTCTGGCTCCCATACTGTATGCCCTGTATACAGCAGATATTCCGATAGTTCCAGGATGCTTCCCAGCACTATTTGCGGACGACTCAGTATTCTTTGCATCCAGACGACAACTAAAGTTCTGCTACGCAACATTGAGAAGACAGCTAAATGAATTCGAACACTGGACAACGAAGTGGAGAATCAAAACCAATGCGACAAAAAGCATAGCAGTCATCTTCGCTAGGAGGAGACGACAAGAGCAACAAACATTGAAACTCTTTGGACAAGAAATAAGAAACGCCAGGAAGGCTAAATACTTAGGATTGACGCTTGATAGCAGACTTACGTTTAAAATCCACATAGAGGAAATGCATCATAAAGGCAATCAAAGAATAGGAGGACTATACGCCGTACTCAGGAATTTACAACTACCACTAGAAACAAGGATAGGAATCTACAAAACGATGATAAGACCTGCATTACTCTATGCCGTACCAGCATGGCATCATGCAGCAAAAACCTACATGGCAAAACTCCAGATAATCCAGAACAAAGCTACAAGGATAATAAGCGGCCACGATAGATACACAACCAATCAGCAAATCCAAGAAGACCTAGAAATTGATAAGATAGTAGATGTTGTTAAGAGACTAACAACAAAGTTCTGGACAGAACTCAGAGGACACAACAACCCAGCAGTGAATCAGATTGGCACTGAGATCATCAGGCACAACACTCACCGCACCCCACGGCCAGAGTGAACTGAAAATAAACCAAAGAAGAAGATAGATCCCTCGAGCGACAGATGCAGAGGGAAACAAATTAAGATCGCATAAAAATCCAAGAAAATGGGGAATAATGGACATAGAAGTCAAGGAAACGGCACTTCACAAACTAATATCAAGAAAATTCAACTTCAACTAGTGGGTTGATTGAACTTAATGACATGGATCTAGAGGAAAATCCTGACATGATAAGAAGAAATTCATGTCATATCCATCATCAGCATTCATTTGATATCATCCATATTTTTTTTTTTTCGACAATGCAGAGTGGTGCAATGTACAATTTACATTGCATGCTAATGTAGAACCATTGTCATTAACATTCAGGAAATTATGTAGAGAGTTACTTTCTTCCAGTAAGGATAACAGTAACTATTTATTTTTTGAAACGAGTAACTGAGTAACTCAAGTCGGGGATGTAGCTACGCTGGTGCGTTTGGGCGACAAATTATAATATTGTTTCTACAATCTACATGTTAATATTCATACACTCTGTCCCTTGAATCTTTGGAGCAAACGAAGGAAAACAAGTCTTCTGCTTAAGTAACACTCGAAAGGGCTCCACCAATGAATGCGTGCGAAGGGAAGTCTGCAGTTACAAGCTGCAGCCTAGATCCACAAATTCAAGAGACAGAGTGTACGTTTTATTGATTTACGTGTTTTTTTTTGTTTTTGTTTTTGTATTTTCAGAAGTAGGGGGGTCTAAAATGAATTTATAGCTAATACAGTGCGTACATTTTCAAACCGGCCCCGAGCACATAGATGAGCAATGTTACAATATAGTGATCTGCACATGTAGTACCTTACAACAAATTTTGGGAATGACGTCATGTTGCAGGATACACATATCCAGACGCCTTGCCATATTCTAATGGAGTAGTTCTGCGGTGATATTCTGAATGGCAACAGTGACGTTTCAATTCGCAAAATTACCGAACACGGAGCGCCGAAAATCCACACATTTTTGTTGAGTCTCCCCTTCATCCTGAGAAAGTTGGTGTGTGGTGTTCCTGAAGCATCACATCACTGTTGCCATTCAGAATATCACCGCAGAAGTACTCCATAAGGTTGCTAGGAATATGGCAAGGAATATGCTAGGAATACATGTGTATCCTGCAAGATGACGTAATTTCCAACGTTTGTTGTAAGGTACTACATGCGCAGATCACTATATTGTAACATTGCTCATCTTTGTGCTCAAGGCCGGTTTTAAAATGTACGCACTGTATATACACATGAACGACAAGAGGACATTTCAATGATTTCAGCAAGATATAGCATGATTCGAAATGTGGAGTTACAAGGGGGTCAAAGAGATCCCTTGACCCCTGTACGGGCACCCATGCAAATCGGAAATCGAATGTACAATCTTTCAATTACTGATCAGGGAAGATAAGTACGAATAAGCATGACTAGCATATCTGAAGACGAAACAATGAAATAAAAGCCTAGAACGTCTGTAATATTTCCTAGAGACAGGCAAAGATCCAACCATCCCATCCCGAACCCTCATGTGTGTAAATTTCCACGCATGAAAGGCTTCAGCGCCCAGTCACGATTCCACGCACCCTGTATCTCGTCGATCTCATGATCTCGCCCTTCGGAGGTCGAAAGGGTTAAGCTGCATCCCTGTGTGACTTCTGGCACCTCTCGATCCTCAAGGGGGGGGGGGGGTGAGTGGGGCGGAGGGCAGGGGGGAAGTTTTGTCACACGTGAAAAGACCAAAAGGACTGGTCATCTTCTACCCTTCAGTGCCATAGGTTTGTTCATTCCACAGGCTTTCCACTTAGCAATTTTAGAGTTTGAGAACGAAAATTCAAGAAAAGGGTGGACATGATTTTACATCAGCTTGAGCCAAGACTTCCAGTAAGACACTCGTTGATATTGTGAGAAATAATCTGCTTTAATGTTTCCTAAGGATAATGGACCATATTAGTGGTGACGTCAACAGGAGACAGATTAAAACGATTTAGTCCAAACAAAGTTGTCACGTGGTTTTGGCCTATTCTATAGCATTGGATTTTTCATCGCAAGTGGTAGCTTTAAGGATTGTGAGAGCAGTTATGTCCTTAGGAGTAACATTGACAAGTGAAAATTATATTAAAGAGGAAATAAAAAGTAGGCTTAATTCAGGAAATGCATGTTACTTCTCTCTTCATAAACTTTTGTCTTCTCGTTTAATATCTAAGAAACTAAAAGTTAAAATATACAAAACAGTAATTTTGCCTGTGGTATCATATGGGTGGGAAACTTGGTCCCTTACATTGAAAGAGGAACATAAATTGAGGGTATTTGAAGATAAGATCCTTAGGAAAATCTTTGGACCTAAAAGGGATGAGGAGACAGGTGAGTGGAGAAGGTTACATAATTTAGAACTACATAATTTGTATTCATGTCCAGATATTATTAGAATAATTAAATCAAGAAAACTTAGGTGGGCAGGCAGGCCATGTGGCACGAATGGGAGAGGAAAAGGGAGTTTATAGGATTCTTGTTGGGAAACCTGATGGTAAGAGACCTGTAGGAAGGCCAAGACGAAGATGGAGGGACAACGTTGAGATGGACCTAAAGGAAATCGGTAGGGATGGAAAAGAGTATATAGAACTTGCTCAAGATAGGGACAGATGGAAGGCCTGTGTTGCTGCAGCCATGAACCATCGGGTTTAAGAAGGCTAGAGAGTTAGTTAGTTTAGTTAGTTATGTCGCGTAGTGTATTTGGTGTCTGCACCATTGCACTACTTTCTGGAGCGGTGTACGGTGTGATGTATGGTCACGTGGTGCGTGCTATCCAATGAAACGTACGTTGAAAGCAGCAGACAGGAATTTGTTCAGTCTACACAGCTATTTTTGCGTGCAACGTCTACTTGCTTAACGTAATTTCCTTGCACCAGCCTGACACTGGAATGCCCTTGCACTGCACCTGGTGTCAAAGAGTGTAGCGAACTAAACAGGCCTATAGTATATAGATTTAAGTATATACGTACGGCCATGGAATTAGGCGGGTGGCAGAAGTTCGCGCTGTTGCCACGTCGGAGCACAACCCGTGTGTTGGAAGGTTTAAGAGAATCAAAGATCTCGTTGTAGAGTTGGTCTTTGTAATCCATGCGATACGAACTGATAGTATTTACTCGAAAGGTCAGGGATGGCACAAAAGTGCCCCGGAGGGAGGTCGGTCTGACGCTCGAACTAGGCAACGCAGCCCAGTTGACGTTGCCACACAGTGCGCGGGAACCAGAGACTTTTCTCCCGCTCTCGGTTGGCTTCTCCCACACGTGGCACCAGCGCAATTCTCCCGCCTATTTTCATGGCCGTGCGATTAGATTCAATTCAGTCTGCAACCATGTCTTATAATATGTATTTATTTAAGTAAATTAACTAGGAGGTCTGCGAAAAGATCTTTCATTCCATCATTACGATATTACACTCTATAAAACAACTCCATACGTTGATTTGCGTGAACGTAGGTTCCAAATACAGAGGAAAAATCGTGGAAGTTAGCGTTGAGGAACAAAACAGAAGGGGCAATAAATTCTTTAAATCTTGATTGCCTGAAATAAAATGCAAATGAGTCTCTCCTTGCTCCCAAGCTAGTGTTGACCTTCAGAAGGTCACGGGTTGCACTCAGCGTCCGTCCACGCTGACCACATACGTTGAAGCTAACACATTCCAACCCGGGACATTTCATTACCAGGCTCCCTTTGTCTACTCGGAGCTTATCAAGTTATTGTTTGATGTGAAAGAATGGAGACTGTCGGATTGGCTGAGGCAAATTCGAAATGCATCAAGAAGTCCAAGGGCGCTACCGATTGTTTCCAGGTGTGTTGCAGAGGATATTTCTTTCAAATTAACGCAATTTACTGGATGATCACAATACGAATAGAAGAAATCGAACTTTGTTACAAGCTGACGTTGTTATCACCACGCCATCTGAGATTATTGAATCAATTGAAATGGCCCCCTGCAGTAGCACCTACTTCAAAGTTTGGGAGGGCACGATTAAGATAAACGTGATTATATGCTGAAGGGGGTGTGCAAGAAAATTAGGGGGCTCGAGCCTTGAGGATATCTGGAGGGTGGTGGATAAAGACAATGGAATTTCAACTCTTGCCTTTCATCTGGGCATTAAAGGATTCCGGGTCGGGAGGGGAGGTTCCTTTCCCTCTCAGTCTTTTACAGAACAGATTTTTTCAAATTTTCCTCTCCTTTCGATAGACGGGATATATATATATACGTGTATATACACATATAGTCTATATAAAGTATTTCCTCTGAGTGAGTTTTTTTTTTAATTTAAGTCCACTTTTAGGCACAGATAGGCTAATTGGGACTGCACCTACAGTTTAAAGTGGGATCCGAACCACTGTGGACCTCCACCGGGTATCGAACGCAGAACCCCTTAATTACAAGGCGACGACGCTATCACTACACCTCCTGTATCTCCTCTGGTTGATGAATTTGGAGGATTGTATAGAATGCACCCCCGCAAATAAGAAAGGCCACGCCTTTACTCTCTTGTACGCCTCTTCTAAGGTCACAAGCCAAAGATCCTGTACTAGATTAAGATGCGCCTCTTGGAACCATCTCTCGTGGACCGTTACCCATAAAAAATGTCGATTACATTTCAGCCAATCTTTCACAATATGCAAGACCAGCCACGCAACCTGCGAATTACATACCAAGGGAAAGGCCCCCGAAGCAGGTATACCCCACGCGATACACCAGCAAACGTCCCAGCATCAATCACTCTCCTGCACGTATATGGGCAGATGTGAATTTCGCGTGGGAGGATGCTCTTTCGAGGAGGGGGCAGCGCCACGCCACCCCAGCTCTGATATCTCAGTCCTGGACGACATTTGTGTGTTCCGGGGATCACGACGTGTCAATGGCTTGCCTTGTCGTGTGGATTTATGGCGTGCAGACAAAAGTTTAAACTGTCTCGCTCGTGGGCCTCTTGTGTCCAGCAACGTGTCGCGAAGAGTTTCATTGCTTTCTGCATTAGCATATCGCACCACACTGGTCGTAAAGAAACGGAAACATTGCCCTATACGTTTCGCACCACAATAGGATTGTCTGCGAGAATATTTGGGCTTTCGGACACACAACCAAAGTTCGTTCACCTGTAATATGAGTCCCTCCACTCTTGTTGCTGAAAGATTTTGCAAGAATCTTCAACTGTTACAGACCGTCACCTTTTTACAGGCTCGGAGCCTGCTTTTATGCGCAGAGATGCTATTGGGTATCCACCAGGTATCGAACCCGGGACCCCTTGGTGGAAAAAAGGGAAGATTCGAAATGAATTAGATTTATTTCTTCCACTTTTGACTAATCGTGACGATGTTGGAGCATCAGATGTTAGCACCAACTGAATGCAATATTGCAGATGGACGTACAATTATAGAGTTGCAATATTATTAAAGGAAAAATCGAAACCTCCTAGTAACGTATTCAATAGTTGTAAAACTAAAATTACCAAATATTGCAGACTGCAGACTTTTAGTGACTTCCTGTCTCCACAAATATCCCATTTATTTATGCACGGACAAAGGTGAAATTCTTAAAAATCTGAAAAATCGTCAATGTTTGATTATAGGTTTACATTTAAATATTTCATAGTTTGAAGGGACATGGCCCCCTTATCCCCCTTGAGTAGAGGACTTGTTAAATTCATATTTTAATATATCGTGTTCTGTCAAAGTGTGTGTGAGGCTGTGTGACGATTATGTTTGAGAGTAAAAGTAAGTTTAGGAATTTTCAATGTTTCTCTAGTGAGGTGATCAATTCTTCTCTCCCTCTTCTTTTCTTTCTTCATATATCTTTCTTTCCGCTTCTGTTCCGCCGTGTCTCCGTATTTTTCTTCTTCTCTGTTCTTTAATTGTCCTTTGACTTCCTCCCTGTTTTTTGCTCTCTCTATCTTTCTCTCTCACTGTCTTTATTAGCTCTCTCTCTATCTCTCTCTCTATCTCTCTCTCTCTCCTTCTTTCATTGTTTCCCATTATCTCCTTCTCGCTTCATTTCTTTCTCTTTCCTTTCTCATTCTGCTTGTCAGTCTTTGTATCTTTGCTTACCACCTCTATCTTCGTGTCAAGTGCTCGAAGCGGAAATTCCTAGTTGGGGGACGGACCTCTGAGGCGAAGTGGTTAGCACAGCGCGCTACGAGGCCAAGGGTCCCGGGTTCTAATCACGTCCTGGGCGTGGTGTTCCTTCATCACTCATCCTCATCTTCACGATTAGCCAAAAGTGGCAACAAGGGAAAGTAAAATGAACCAAATCAGTCAACAATAGAGGGAGGATATTGGCTCAGGTGTTGAGAATATCTAGATGGGGCGTTTGTATGGTTAATCATGGTGACAGTGAAGCATGCAGAGGGTTATTATGCAAAATAATCTTAGCTTGCAGAATCCAATCTTATTCAATCACCTGCCCTGGCGAGAAGTTTGAAATATCCAGCGGTTTTTCCCAGAATAACACCTGCTATGAGGAAAAGTCACTGCGAGGAACTCAACCATGACACCATGACAAAAATCCGGCCGCATCGGGGTTAAGAAACTTTTCTGGGGGAGGGGGTCCCTGGGCGCCTCTTTCCGCATGAGGGCAGATTCGTTCCGGGGCCCCATGTATAGAAAATCGTGCCGACGAGCGCAAATTCTTAATCAAACTCCATCAGCACTGACCATTTACACCTGCTTCGTCAATGTCTTTTACTCGCGTGATGAAGATCTTTTGTTTCCAGAGACTATTACGCCAAAGCACTGATTTTCCGCTCGGCTGGAAACATTATGGCTATTTCTTTAGACGCAGCGCAAATATTTCCGTCAACATTAGACAAGGTATTGTCATGGTAAAGTTGCATTCTTAGGCTGTGGTCACACTGGATCCGATTTCGACCGAACTTTTACACTGATGTATAAGGCCAGGAAATGACATGTAAAAACTCCATGTAAAGTGGCGCGGTCGCACCTGAGCCGGGCTACTCTCACGTACGCGGCTGTGTTTCATCAACCGCTGAATGGAACAAAATCATGTGGGTTTTTTCTGGCCTAATTCGCCAGAAGTTAGTGCCAAACGTTCTTTACACTTGACTTCTTAACGTTGTTTGGGACACATGGCCGTAGCTTGGGGCCTAACTTTGGAGGGGCAGAATCAAACTTGGGATTAACTTTTGGGGCAGAATCAAACTTGGGACTTAACTTTCTGGGGAAGAATCAAACTTGGGACAACTTTTGGGGGAAGAATCAAACTTTGGTCTTAACTTTTGGGGGAAGAATCAAACTTGGGACTTAACTTTTGGGGGAAGAATCAAACTTGGGACTTAACCTTTGGGGGCAGAATCAAACTTGGGAATTAACTTTCTGGGGCAGAATCAAACTTGGGACAACTTTTGGGGGCAGAATCAAACTTGGGACAACTTTTGGGGGCAGAATGAAACTTGGGACTTAACTTTCTGGGGAAGAATCAAACATGGGACTTAACTTTCTGGGGCAGAATCAAACTTGGGATTAACTTTTGGGGGCAGAATCAAACTTGGGATTAACTTTTGGGGGCAGAATCAAACTTGGGACTTAACTTTCGGGGGCAGAATCAAACTTGGGACTTTGGAAGGCAGGATCGACAAGTTTTCCATCCCATAAAAAGTCCAGAACTATTTTTATAAATAACTTACATTGTGCAATCATAAAATATATTCTTCAGTACTTTGCTACTCACTTCCCAGGAGGTTAAGAAAAGTATCCTTAATTTATAAATTTAGTAACCTGAAAATTGGGGGGGGGCAAGTGCATCCCCTTTGCCACCGCTGTCAGGCCCATCACGTCTACTATTTCGATATTTCAAATGCAATTTTTTTAATAAAAATATCAAAATAAATTACATTGCTCCCAACAGCGTTCCCAATATTTCTGTATTGCTTTTGTTCATAAAAACATAAATGTAACGTACGTAAGAGGCAAAACTCACTTGGGGGGCCAATCAGCACCACCTTTGGATGAGTGTTATTCGAGACACTTGGTTGGTAGTGAAGGTAAATTTTGTAATTATTACATGAGATATATAATTGCACATATATATAAACAAAAACGCATTGATGGAAAATTAATATGGTTTTTGCAAGTTTTAGTGGGTGGTAAAATATGTTTGACACTGGTTATTAATTTTTATCAATTACTAGCTGATTGACCGGCGTTGCCCGGGTATTTATTTATCCCAATCTTCTATTAGACAAGAAAATAATGAAGGCTAACTATAGTGTAAAATGAACTTGGAGTTGAACGGCATTGGGAGTGTCACCATTCAACTTTGCGACCCCGAAAACTATGGATTCCACACTAATATCGGTCGTTTTCGATTATTTTTACATGTCACCCCCTTCCCACCCCAATCCCTAGGGGTGCCAGGGGTGTCTTACCCCCACAGTATTTATTTCCATATTGCAAATGATATGTGTACCAAGTTTGGTTGAAATCGCTCCAGGCGTTCGAGAGTTATGGCGGAACAAACATACACACACACACATTCATCCATTTTTTATATATTAAGAAGATAGAAGATCATAATTTTTGTAATTGTTCTAATTAATAAATAACTAAACTTATATAAACAAGAAAGGAAGTAATGAATCGACAACAAAATTATATCTTGAATTTTAGTGGTGACAAAAAAGGTGGGCCTGAGCCCTACTCAGGTTAGTAAGTTTCTCGTACGCCAAGGGTAAGCATTCGAGAGAGTCTCTGCTGGGACAAACTTCAGCTTTTCAATTTCCAAATTGTATATCTTGGTACGAAACAAACTGCAAAGGCTTAATCAGTGGAGTCGAGTAACGTTTGCAAAACAGCGCATCGCCCACAAGAGCAGTTCCCCAGCCCTGCCTCCTACGTGGCCCTGGACGTTGCTCTGCAGGCGTGACCACGCACCCACTCGACTCCTCTTGTTCCTTCCCATTAGCCATAACGGAGCAGAAGTTGGAGGCAAACGCCGATCAATCATCCAGGCCCTTCCGGCAGTCCAAAGCGATTCCTCCTCACTCGAGGAACGCCTCTTCCCCCGGTCGCTGCTACCTAAAGAGGCAGATCCTCACCGGAACCGCTTTTAGTGCGTCTCGTGTACAAAGCAATTAATGAAATCAGACTGTGGGGTTAGGTTTCAGCAGTTGCGAAATTTGATATTTAAGAAACAGCTCTGGAGTTGCAACGGGTAGTCTGAGACTTTACTATTCTCCATCCACTGTAAGATCAAAGTTATTCTAAACACCACGTGACTTCTTGTGTTGTTCTGGCCGTGAATATATTCGTAACAGCCATTTGCATTCAATCTTTCTCCGCACTTGAACACGAACCAAGTAATGTTGGAATCGTCCATCGTTGCTTCCCACCTAGAATATGTCATCAGGTTCTTCCAGCATTCAAGTTATACTCTGTCCAGGGAATCTCTAGAGCGATAGGACGAAAACTAGTCTCTGCGCAAGTAGACCAATGAACTCGTCGGATAAGAAGTGAAGGCTTGGAGGGAAAATTCGGCTGCAGCTACCAGCCGTTTGCAGCTGCGCGTACAGCTTTGCTCCACTCTCGCTTTCTCCCCTCCTCTACCGTTATGCGCGTCTTTGCACCACAGATTCACTACTAATTGATTGAGTTTGTGTTTTAAGTCCACTTTATGCACAGCAAGGCTCATGGGGACTGGACCTACAGATTAAAGTGAGATCCGAACCACTATGTGCCTTCACCGGATATCGAAACCGGGACCTCTCGATTTGAAGAGACGGCGCTACCACTGCATCATCGGGGAGGCTCATTCTACTTCGCATTTCTGCCACATTTGGCTAATTGCAAAGATGGAGATGAATGATGATATGATGAATGGACTCTCTCTCACAAACGCCCAGGCCGAGATCCGAACCCGGGACCCCTGGCGTCGTAGCGCGACGTGCTAACCACTCCGCTACGGAGGCAGGCGGTTCCAGGTTCGTGTTTCTGTTGAGCACAATAAGCCTCCCAGTGGCGTAGTGCTAATGTCAAAGGGGTCCCGAGTTCGATACCCTGTAAAGGCACATAGTGGTTCGGATCTCACCTTAAACTGTAGGTCCAATCCCGATTAGCTTTTATGTGCATAACATGGACTTAAAAACTAACTCAAACTCCTGCTTGACCACAAAACTATAGGTGGCGGCTCTGTCAAGCTGTTTCTACTTGATCTCGTCTTTTGTGCCAGCGGTCGCGGGTTTGATTCCTAGCGAGAACTTCCAAAATGTCGGTGTTAACGAATCATCGTAAGGACAACTGTAGGGTTACCTGAAAGAAAGAAGTATGAGACAAAGTCTCTAAAGCCAGAAAACAGCGGCGATGGGAATCCATGCGCTGACCACGCGTCACCCAACGTCATGGCAGGTTTCAAGCAAGGAGACCTCGAGATTGGGAACAAGGAACTTGCATAGAGAGAGTGAGAAAAGGACCAAGAAAGTGGTTGGCATGGATGAGGCTGGGAGATGGAGACATAATACACTAAAACGTGAGGGAGGAAGATGCAAATGAAATTATTACTATGGAATGGTGACGATGAGCCAGAACACTTATTTTCCTGCCAAGAGATGTGCGTCATGCAGGATGAGAAGCTAGTCTACACACAGAAAACTACATGCATCATATCGATTGATGCACCAGAATGCATCGATTGATGCACTAAAGTGTGTTTTATGGCTTCTTCAAAGAATCAGATTCACATTTCATGCCTTTGGGTGCATTTTTGTATGTCGAGAAAGAAACACCAAATTGTATCATTTGATTCAAGTGAGGATTTATTTCAGTCGAGATGCACTTTAATGCATGTTCCTTGATGCACCAGAATGCATCCTTTCCGATGATGAACTTAAACGTTTGGTCTGAGCTACAGAGTTTATAATGATATAAATCTCCATCTTTGCAATTAGCCAAAAGTGGCACAAAAGCGAAAAAAATTAAGCAAATCAATAAACGAACCTAGAACCTTCAATCGCTTGTCGGAAATGAAGTTAAGATTTTTTTCAACCCTAGCTCTGAGCATCTCAGCAGGGAATTAGTTCGGTGTCAAACAGGCTTTACTTCAATAGCATGTTTTACGGACTATGCAAGCAGAGCGTCCTTGTACAAGAGCGATTACACATGGCGGTTAGTGATATTGAACCCCGTGAGAAGAAAGAATATCCGATTTTCTTGTTCCAAAGAGTAATTTTTATGCTCAATTGGGTGACGTGAGACACCGAGGTGACAAAGAGCCGGTGGCCTTGTTGCCTGATCAGAACAATGCACCCCAGACATCCCGAAGAAGTTTAGGCGTCCGCAAAACTGTCATCTCCATCCATCTGAGGAAAGGGTTGGAACATTCCCACGAAGATCTGTTGAAGTGTGAACGAAATTGCTTCACCCCTTTCGTCCAAAACATGGATGTGGTTTTAGTGGGTGGGTGAGAGTGGCGACGAGCTTCTGCCAAAGAAGAGAAAGAAAAAACGACGCAGGTGGAACGTTTCCAGGGACAGGAATGGCCACTAAATTTTCAGAAGCTTCAGGAGTGATAAAGGGTGCCGTATACAGAGTACCATTAATGAGTTCTTCCTGGATTTATGTCGTGGTGCAGAAGACGTATGGTGCACATCAACCGAGATTCAACGGATTTTCTATTCGATTCGGGAAGATGAGTGTCTAAAGAGTTTACATTTGCCCAACTGCTCTGCTGGCTGCAGAATAACCGAACGTCATCATGAGCTTATGCCGTCAGCTAATGCAAGGATGGATGTTACACTTATCTCCCTACAAAAGCACTAGTCATTTCACTTTCAAGCCACAACTATGTCGCATAGATAAGGTTTATCATATAAACGTAATATTTTTGAGCAGCTGGTGTTTAAAACTATACTTTACATTGAAATAGCCCATACTGTAAGCGAAGCTTGAGCAGAGTTCTACCAATTTTTAAATTGAATTTCAAGTCCTCAGCGTCCAACTGGGTTTCCATAATGTTACATAATTTACGTTGCAAGAATTAAAAGGAACACAATTTAACTTCATAAAGTATTATTTCACCTTAAAGAATCCGATACAAACTAATTTGAAACTTATTAACACAAGACATTTTAAATCAATCTTCTTATGTAACAAAAACGAATCGAAATCAACAACTTTAGAAATATTGACATTCATACAGCGTGTTTAATCTGAATGGTTCCCTGTTAATTTTATAAACACGTGTACAATATAAATAAAGTAAATACTGGTTATTCGTGAATGTAGAAGACAGTCGCATGTTTTATCAGAACACATTTTGTTTGTAAATTCACACAATGTCCCGAACTACTACAAAGATCAAGGATGACATACGGTGACCTTGTAAAGGCAAACTTCTCCCTATAATATTATTATTTTTGCTTGTCAATTTATAGTACTGTGTTAAAATATCCCTGTAATATGTTCTGAAAATATGCGAGACTTGAATGGTGGGGGGTAAACAGATATTTCAGCTTAGCACGCCACAGAACCGTAATCAGGCATTGTTGATAATAGTGCAGTCAGATGAATGATTTTAGTCGAAATCGAAATAAAAAGAAAAAGTTCACGGTTCTATTTTAAGTTGAAACTATTTTATAAAAACATCGTCCTCCACAATATAATTCAATGTTGCTTTCATTCTCTTCATATATTGAACAAAAATTTATCTTTGTGTAATGAAAATCTTTCTTATATCATTTTCCTATCTACTTTTTTGTCATCCCAAATGCCTTACAGCTAATGGCACCATCTACATGCTGCTCAACCAAACTGTCTTCTTTCACACATGACCAAACAATCCAAATATTTGATATATATGATTTATTATAGTTTTATTCTCAATTAGTTCATCTAGTTCACGATTAGCTTTAGCATGTATCATAAGTATCTCTAGTTGGTCCTAAACACCTTCTTAGTATCTTTCCTAAAATTATAATATATTTTGATTTGTGGATTCTTTTAACAACGATTCTCAATATGTATAAGTAACAGCATGTCTTATTATTAACCAATAAAGTTTAAGTTTGAATCTTTATTCATTTACTTTTGAGTAAAAGTTAATTTGCATAATGTGTTTTGTTGCCTAAAATAATGAACTGCATATATTCATGCTGCACAAATCGGTTGAAATTTTGCATGATTGCCATGTACGAAATAGATTCTAGTAACTTCAATTTGGGCTTCTAAAAATTAACTTTCAGATGAAGATGCAATATTCCACTTGAACTTTGCAAACGTAGTTTTAGTTAGTGCCATTGCACTTTAATATTTTATATTACAACTCGCGAGATTGAGTGGTAACAGGTTTTAAGGTGCAAGCATATTCTTGATATCGTTTTTGTTGCTTGTATAATGCTGCTTTCCGTTAATGTGTAGTTTACAGTTAGTTAAACTTTCAAGTTCAAAACTGTGCAAGGGCAAAGTTCACAACATCTTGCAGAGAAACGGTAGCAGTAAGTCCGAAACACGAAAGGTTATTTTAGATCAACAAATGGCAAGGAAGCTGTGAACACCGTTTTGCATGACTTCACAATGTGTATTTATCACAGTTGTCAAAATGTAAACAGTCCTGCCTTACATTCCTGCACAATATGAAATAAAGTCCTTGATAACTGGTCACAAAACAGGTGCTCCAATGTAACAGTGACTGGGCAAGTTGCAAAGAGCCCTTCAACGTCCGTTATAAGATGACGGGACAAAGCGTGCTTATTCTTTTTAAAGAAAATATCTACCTTATTCTGTGGTGTCTACAAATTGTCTTCGTCAATATGTCCACGACGGCTTTAAGGAATCAAAGCAACCTTAAAGCTTTTTTTAGGGAGTGTGCTTGTTTATAAAAACAGCCGTGTCATATAGGTGCAGAGGCCTTGTGCATGATGTAATGAATCCGCTAGGGTGTACGATCCTTGAACTTAAGAAGGCCATGTTTGAATCATCACCAATTTTGCCAGGCCATGGGAAAAAGTAACACTGAAAGTGGTCAACAAGAATCGAGTTGGTTCACGTGCAGTTGACAATGTCTTGTCGATGCAGCACTTGTGCTTCTAATCGTCCATTGTGGAAGTTTATGCCTAGAGGAAAACAAGTAATTGAACGGTAAATATACAATGCCTGATCTGCAAACTCATGTTAAAGGCGAGGTAGCGATGTGCACACAGGAAGTTGGCTTTTATTTTGGGAAGTGAAGAAGACATGCAGGAATGTTTGTTTTGGGTTGATTGCTGGGTTGAAGGTAATGGATTTCAGCTGCCGACGCACTGCTTTCAGTTGTGGCTGTGGTCATTTGGACTAGTCCTTACCAGTGTTGCCATAACCACACTTTTCTTTCTAAACGTGCAAACATTTCCTTTGTGATCAAAATTTCCACTTCGTTTAAACAAAATTGCAAACACAGATTTATTTTCTTATTAGTGGTGGTAGTATTAATACTATTTCTATTTACTCAAAGCAATATTAATTGACTGAAATCGGAGCATTGATCATTAAGAATATAGAGGGAATAACAGATAGCAGGTAGTGATAGCAATTATACACTTTACGAGAAAAATGCGAAACATTAAAAATGAGATTAGATATTTGTTATGCAGTTTTCGATCACTTAAATGTTTTATCATATTCTTGTTTATTTATCCCCCTCCCCAAATATATATTATTTTGCAAATATGCATATTTCCTGTTTATGCACAATCCTGTCAGTAGATGGCAGCAAATTACAAATACCGGGTTTTCGTAAATGATTCTCGGGGTTTCCTCATTGTTGTAATCGATGTGGGTGAATGACACGGTGAACACAAATGCACGATATTGTTGAGAAACTCAACAAGTTTTGTTCCTTATTTGTTTCATAGACCTCTGTCTCCTGATTCTGCCGCCAGGCGGCAGTTTTCCAAAATGGCGGATATTACTAGCGAGAAGGCATTCTGTGTCCTTGAATATCACGCAACGAGGTCCGTTACAGTTGTGCAACGACATTTTTGTGCGCGATATCGGAAAGATGCACCGTCAGACAATTCGATTAGAAGGTGGTATGCACAGTTCAAAGAAAAAGGTTGCATTTGAAAAGGCAAGAACAGTGGTCGACCATCAGTGTCGGAACATGATGTGGAGCGAGTTCATGAAACCTATCTACGGTGCCCGAAGAAATCGATTCCTGCTAAATCCAAGGAACTAAACATTCCGAAGACAACATTATGTAGTGTTCTACGAAAACGGCTAAACATGGAACCATACCGCCTAAGTCTGCATCAAAAGCCAACACGTAAGGACCGTCGTGTACGGGAAACGTTCTCCAGCGATATGCAAAATCTCATGGCTGACGATAACAATTTCATCGAGAATTTAGTTTCCACTGACGAGGCGACATTACACCTAAGTGGAAAAGTAAACACACACAATGTGCGCATATGGGGAACGGAAAATCCTCATCCTCATCAGGTTCGGGATCATTGCTTAACAGAAAATTACCACAACGTTGGATTGGGCGGAGTTATGAGGATGAAAACCTTTGATCATGGCCTCCTCGTTCACCTGACCTTTCTCCTTGCAATATTTTTTTTATCTGGGGATACGTAAAAGATACCGTTTGCCATTACCCACTACCATTGAGGAACTGAAAACACGCATAACGAATTCCATCAACAGTGTTACACGTGATATGCTATCCCGAGTGTGGTAGGAAATGGACTATCGCTTAGATATCTGCAGGATATCGCGAGGCGAGCACATGGAACGTTTATGACTTTGTCATAAAAACTTGGTGAGTTTTCTAACATTTTGCAAAAAATTGCATGTATCTATCTTTATTACGTAAAATACAGTGCTTGTTTGTAACCCCGACAATCATTTACGAAAACCCTGTATATTGTGCAGACATTCATCACTGTATTAAGTGCAGAACTAGAAAGTATATTATAACTATAGACGAGAGTAAGAATATTGTCGAATATACTTTCAATAAAACCAAAACATTACTTATCCCTGTGTGAATTTGTTTGGAAGATTGCAATTATAAGGCCAATGTCTGACCTTATTTCTCTACTTCCTCATCTCTTTCTTCTGCCTTTCATTATTTTTCCACATTTCTTCATTTCTGTTTCCTATCTTTTATTATCTTCCTCTGTTTCTCAATCTCTTTTCTCTCGGTTTCACCATCTCTTTATACCTTTCTCTGCTTCCATATATATTTCTGTCTATCTTTCTCTGTTTCCTACTTTTCCTATCTATTTCTATCTTGCTCTGCTTCCCTATCTTTTTCTCTGTTTACTCGTTTCTTACATATTGTGTCCCTCCTGTATGGTCTGCGAGATTCTATCTGCCCCTGTTGGCGAGGGACAATCATTTTACACAATAACTTCCCATCTATCTGATAAGTGTAACACAATCCTCTATTGATACATATATAAATGATAATATGCTGAAAATAAATCGACACTCAATTCACAAGAACCAAATGCAACTAGAGAAACACACACAAGAATTTTGTACTCACTTGGCGGTATTTTGGATTTGAGCATGTCCATCGCGACGACGTTGATGATCATGACCCAGATGGGGCAGTCCAAGAGGTCGATCTCGTTCTTGACGAACGCCATGGCGGTGATGCACTGACACTCCAGCTTTTTTCGGTCTGGGTAAGCTCGCTTCAGTTCCCTGTTCACGTTCTGCTGGAACTTCTTCATGTCGAACAGCTGGAGGAAAGGAGACAGTGTCAGGCACATTCACTTCACACAATCGAAAGTCACATTTTGTACATCTATTATACTCGTAAAATAGATTCCGCTGGTTGAGAGAAAAATAGGAAGGGCAAGTAATTTATTTGTTTAAAGACATGACACTACAGGCAAATGCCCATTTACAGTGTCTTGTATTATCACATTGGTTGTTACACAGAATATGCAATCAATAGAATCGATAAGGTGCAATAATATGATAATGTGTGTTAAAGTAATATAGAAAGTAATATAAAAAGGAATAGAAAGTAGCAACCTGACAAGTATGACAGATATGTAAAGCCTAATCAGGATATGCCAAGAATAGTAACAGGGAAAAACAAAACAACCAAAGCAAAATCACCTGAGCCACGCAGTTAAACAGAGGAAGAAAGAAAAAGGAGACAGAACAGAGAATGATAAAATTAACAAGCAGGGTGAAGCATAAAGAATGACAAAGAAGGAGCAGGGAAGAAGAAAGAATGAAAGAAAGAAGGTACAGGGAGCAGAAAGAATTAAAGAAGGAGTAGGGAAGCAGAAATAATAAGAAAGAAATATACAGGGAGACAGAATGCGAGAAAGAAAGAGGCAGTCACGCAGAATGAATGAGAGAAAGAAGGAGCAGGGAAACAGAAAGAATGAGATTAAGAAGGGACAGGTAAACACAAAGGAGAAAGAAGGATCAGGGAAGCAGAAGGAATGTGAGAAACAAAAAGTCAAGGAAACAGAAAGAATGAGAGAACGAAAGGTGGAAGCAGAAATAATGAGACAAACTATAGAAATTTCAAGAAGTCAGCGAATGTCTTAATGAATTTTGGGTTGAAATTCAGTCCTACTTCACAGATATGTAAAATGTGAATGTTGAATTCATAAATTGTTATTGGAGTCACACTGGATCGAGAGGCACATCCAGCTGCTAACACGACACGAAAATTGATTGCTAACAGCTATAAACCTGGCCTCCTAACATAACAACGTACGTAGGCATTATTAGAATTGTAATTGTGCAAACAATTCATGTAATTTGGTTAGGAGCGCTAAGTTTGGTGCTACCAGCATGTTTAAGGAACAGATTTTCGCCAAGTGATAGGAGGTGGACGTGACCCGCACCAAACCTCACCAAAAATTACGCTCTTACGGTTACCAGTACCAAAAACAACAAGAAAGGTCTTCTTGGCCTACAAGTTAATTTATTTTAATCAACTTTAATGAACTTTGCAATGCTAGCGCTCAGAGAGAAGGTAGTTTGCAAGAAAATATTATTTAAAGTATTGTTTTATTAATTAAGTACTAATCAATTCTGTACAAATCTTTCCAAGAACCTTTAAGTTACATAAAACAAATTGTGTGATAATTCGTTTGTTATCCTGTACGAACAGAAGACAAATAGAAATTATATTAGAAAAATTTAAAATTTCTCACCTTGACCGGTTTTTCCAATTCTAGGCCCCCGTTTGGAAGTTTGAGAACGTCGTTGCTGACGCTGCCCTCTTCCGTCGTGCACTTGACATAGACGTTGCTCTTAGACACTCGCTTGATCAAGATGTTCCCTGCGTCGTCCATCTTTACTTTCACACCCTGAAACGAAAAGTCACAGTTAACAGGCGCCATATTTGAAGCAAGTGTAACAAAAACTCAATATGCTGACCAAGGCATAAATTTATTTTATTATATAAATAAAACAAACTAAACGTAACGTTTCAACCTTCTAGCAAGGCTTAATGGGGTTACATGTGATAAGCCCGTATCACACGGAACTGGATTTCCAGTAGGTATGCCCTCGTTGGCGCTGGACTGGCTACCAATTTGCTAGTTTTTGCCTCACACGATACTTATCAGCGTACTTGTCGATAGACTTTTGTTCGCATACGAGGGAAGTTGTAATGGCGGCCGCGTGAGATGTAAACAATGTATCACTTCACATTTTTAAAAGCCGATAAGTATTCAACCGAGAGGAATAACGTTTGGTATAAAACGTTATTAGGTACAAAACAATGGCGCTGCTTAAATACTACCAGGTGGTTATAATTAAAGTGGCGGTGTTCAGAGTGGTACAGCACGGACTGTAATGAGAGTAGCAGTCTGAATCTTCGTAGATATGCTAATGAAGCAATGCGCTCGCGAATCGTGAAAAAAGTTCCAATTCTCGCCACCAGGGTAAAAAGTGGCGCTGTAAGCAGTCAAAACGTGGAATTTTCCGTAACTCTGACGTCAAAGTCGGTGACATTGCCTAACCATTGTGTGAGCTCCCTGGTTGTTGTTGGTGACGCTTGTTGCTTTTTTCTTTAGTAATGTTCATGTAATTCGAATAGTGAAATTGTAGCGATATTTTATTACAAAGAGTATTGTTTTCTGCGATTTATAGTGTTTTTCCTGTAACTATACCAAGTTTTGACTGCTTACAGCGCCATTTGTACCCTGGTGGCGAGAATTGGAACTTTTTCCTTTTTTTGCATAATTCGCGAGCGCATTGCTTCATTAGCATATCTACGAAGTTTCAGACTGCTACTCTCATTACAGCCCGTGCTGTACCACTCTGAACACCGTCACTTTAATTATAACCACCTGGTACATACTTTACAACGTTTACTGTACACGTATGGAAGAATATTTTAGTTGTTTCAAATATAAACACCGTGCACTCAGCATAGATGATGTAACTCAACGCGCCTTTCATGCTGTATACGTTATACATTGCTGGAGTAACACTCGGAAACCACAGACAAAAGCGCTCCTTTGAACAGTCACAGATTATCTTCACATGGCGAAACTTTGCTCTGATTGGCTGTTCCACAGAATCCAGTCGAGGAAAGCAAGTAGCAATTAGAACATGTCCTATTCCTCCAAACCAGTCAAGCAGTCAGCCAGGCGGCCATGATTGCTACCTAAAAAGTTAGTTCAGCGCCAACTAGGGCATTCCTACTAGAAATCCAGTTCCGTGTGATAGGGGCTTAAGATACAAGCAGGAATTAGGTGAAATGCTAGTAGGAAGAAATTGAGGTAATAGAGAAAAAATAGTTCAATGGTTAGGTATACTTATTAGAAAATGGGGTTTGTAACAAAGGACGCCTAATTCCGAGACACCGGCCGCAACTGGCTGGGATTTCAGTGCTTTTTTGTT